>NC_057806.1:93735107-93739375 GCF_018294505.1 Triticum aestivum | reverse complement strand
ATAAAGGGCTTTAAAAGAAATGCCACAGTCGGGCGTCTGAGCGACACCCCGTAAAGGGCTTTAAAAGAAATGCCACAGTCGGGCGTCTGAGCGACACCACATAAAGGGCTTTAAAAGAAATGCCACAGTCGGGCGTCTGAGCGACACCACATAAAGGGCTTACAAGATAAATCATCACAATGAATATCCAGGAGGTAGGACCGCCCAGGGATACTCGATAATATAAATAATGCAACGGGTTAGTCCATCACAAGATAATAATCATAATCTTCACAAGTCACTAGTCACAGTCCAAGTTCTGGTTTAACAATCTCTCCTCCGAAGACCGACACTAAGACCAATACTTGACCCATCCCAGACTGTAATCCTTAACCATGGACACGGCTATTCGAATAGGTTTTAATCTCTGCAGAGGGTGTACTCTTTACCCACGAGTAACGGATTCCTTTAGTCCATCGGGACTAATTCCATCTACGGCCTTTTAGTTGAAAACACGCCTAACTTGCACACACCAGCTTAACTCATCGGTGTCTGGAATCACCCACGACACTTGTTAAGCAAAACACTAAGTTGGGAGGCTACAACCTCGCGTGGCATGGGATCAAATTTATATCGCGCGCTCTAAGGGGTGGCCTCCCCTCTCGGTCTCAACCAGAAACACCCATGCCCCCGGACCATGTGGCATGCCTACCGGCTACAACCGATATCTTCCACCATGGCCTCTCTGTACGGTGTGTGCTTGAAAGGGGTTGACAACTTACTGAACCGTACCCTACCTGCGGCAGGGACAAGTGGTAGTACGAGGCAAGTATGGGGGTTACTGGAACAAGACTTGGTCTACAGTTGACTCAGGAGGTTTATAAATTCCCTGCATGACATGTATAACAAATATATTTCAACCAACAAAATCACCACTCAATATACCTTACCATGCCATAACGGACATAACCGTCCCGACGGGGACCGGCGACAAGCTCACTCCTACCCAAGGCAGAGGCTTTCCCAGATTCCTTTCCAGCATGCATGCAAGGCACATGAGGATGATTACCATCACAAGTATATTCATTTCCAACAGCAAGGAAATCACTAATATGCATTCATGCAAAAGATCATATCACATGAAATAACAAGTTCTCCGATATAAGGTGGTGTTATAAACATGTCAACTAGCACACCAAAATATTATTCCGGGGTTCAGAATGCTTGCCTTTAATGGTGTGGAGAGGTGGGGGTGCTCTCCAAATTTTTTGAAAGCTTCCTTCTCTCCAAAAAATCCTATTTTAAATAAATTTGAATTAACACACAAGTACAAAACAGCACAAAAAAGTTGTTTGGAAAATTTTAAAATAAATATTAAAATAAACTAGACAATATTTGAGAGATGTAGGAAAAAGAATTAATTCATTTGGAGTTATATTTAAAAAGTTATAGGTAGTCAAAGTTGTGGTCAAAATCTGCTTTTAATAAAATCAGGAAAAAGAAAACGTTTCAAAAGAGATTACGCTATCGGACAAAGAAGACGTATTACGGGTATTACGCCTCCACTTACTCCAGCGTGGATGGCGCGTGGGTCACTGACAGTGGGTCCAGGGGGCCCACTGGTCAGGTTTGACCAGTCTATCCCTCCCTCCTCTTCCTCTGCCCGAACGGAGGCGAGGCAACGACGATCGTCACCGGCGAACGACAGTTCTTCGCGGGCACCTGAATGCAGGGATGGATCCGCCACTCCTAGGCGGTCCTCCCGGTGGTTGTAGGGTCATCGGGGGTGGAGGGAATCGCCGGCGGCGAGCTTCGCGGCGGCCGGTGGCTTCGGGAGTTTTGGGCGTTTGGACTACGGTGGTTCCCGATCAAAATCGAGTAGGGGAAAGTGTTCGCGGGAGGATGAGGAGGTTCCTGGCGAAGAAAATGGAGAGGGGGAGGTACTGGAGGTGCCGGATTGTCCGGGGCGGTGGCGGCGGCAGGAGTTGCCGGAGATGAGGAAGGAGGCCTCCCCGGGTCGAATGCGAGCTAGGGGAGTGCCATTGGGGTGGCCTGAGGTTGCCTGCGTGCTCGGGGAAGCTCGGGGGCCTCCTTTTATAGCTCGTCGAGGTCGGTTCCGCGGCGGCCGGATAAGAATGACGGCGGACCGCCTTCCTGTAGTGGCAGGGCGTCGTGGCGGCGACGAGCGCTAGGGGACACGCTTGCGGATGAGCACGCACTGCTCCAGGAGGCAGGTGGCGAGTGGGGGAGGCTCGGCGGCGCCGACATGAGCAGAGGCTGTCGGGCGGCTGCGGCGGCTAGCTCTTGGCCTTCCGGGGCGTGGCGAGGGGCGGCTTGTCGCGTTGCGGTGAGAAGGGGAGCGCGTGGCGTGGCTCTGCAGTGGAGGCAAGGCCAGGGGCGCGACGCGTCGGCTCGGGCGCAGCACGTGCAAAACGCGTGCCAAACGCACGCTCTGCTCGCGCTCTGGGCACGCACGGGATGTGCTCGACACAATGCCAGAGCACGCTAGAGGTTGCGGTTGAGGCTGGGGAGAAACAGGGCTAGGTTAGGATTAGATAGTGGGTGAATGGGCATGGTGGTTAGGTCAGGTGGCCAAGTTCACAATGAAAACTTGAATCCATGCCAAATCTGGCTATGCACACAGGGTGTTTGTCAAAATGCCAAGGGCATCTAGGCAATACTTGGGGTGGCCAAAATCTCCAGATCAAGGTCTCCTTAGATAAATGAGAAGGTGGTGTGGTTAGTTTGCCAAAAGCAGAAACTTGTTAGTGCAAGTTTTGCAAAATTTCAATTCTGGACAGGAGATAAATGGCATTATTTCATGAACCAAAAATGTGCCAATGGGTGCATGCTCCTGGATTTAGGGGTTTGGTAGGGCTGTCTACAAGTAAGAGAAAGCACAAGATCATTGGAGCAAAACTAAATAGGGTTGTAGTAGAAATCACAAGGCTGGACCAGAATGAAAATGAGGTTGATTTACTCAAAATTTTCAAAGAACAGCACTAGGTTTTTGCATAAAGTTGAATCGTATGCTACTACCAACATCCCATAATTTTGGTGGAGGCCAGAAAGAAATATTTAAAAGGGTTGTAGTGCAAATTGCACTCTGGACCAGAGAAGAAAAATTGAGTGTAGAGCTCAAAATATAACATGAATAAAAGATATTTCTGTACAAAAGTGATTTAAAAACATCACATGACATCTCCAAATTTTTGTGGGAATTTTAAGTGAATCTATCAAATGGTTGTAGTTCAAATATGGCCATTTAACCTTGAAAAACCATTTTCAAGAAAGTAAAGATCAAGCAACTTAATTATTTAATTAGTTATATTAAATAAGGGAAAGTTTCTCTTGAGAGATTAAATATGTCCAATGACATATTTGAAAAGTTTTCTTTTTGGGAAAAACTCATCATAACAGGGAAGGAAATGATTTAAAAATCAAAATGGAGCTCAGAAATTCAAAGTTTTAATTCCTGGCAGAAAAATTTAATTCATTAAAACAAGGCCAAATTTTTGGGGTGTCACATACCCCATCGATCGACGTACCTCACAAGTTATGTCTCTGCTTTCTCTAACAAAGGGTGATTGATCTTCCTATGTAGTTACGTCTGCTTACCACAGCCACATCGTCCCCCCTCATCATTCGTGCATGCCTCCTGACCCGTCTCTCACACGCACGTGCATAGACAATAAGCAGCCATCTCCTCTCTTATTGATATTGCGGGCGTGCCCTCCGTTTGTCTAGCAAGCCTATCCCACCATTTGTTAGAAGCAACTCCACTACCACCCCCTCCAACACTCTAGCTCTGTCTCTCTCCCAACCTTATTCCTCTCCTGCACATATGCATGGATGCCGATCGATCTCCCTTAATACATGAGGCAGATCGATCTCCTTAATACATGAGGTAGGACTCTCTCCTCCTCCACACATATACCAGCCATTGTACCTCTATAGTTAATTGGGCCTCCCTCTTCCCCCACCACACACCGATAGTCGAGCGCTGCAGGTAGGTATCCATGCCACAGAGACAAACTGCACATGTCCCATCTCACGTTCCAGTAGGCTAGCCACTCTATATCTTTAATGTGGGCACACACAAATTCAATGGCACTCTTTATCGATCGCGCGCGCGCACACACACACATCATCCCTCTCTTCGATTCTATGGACACCTCAAGCCGATGATACCTCCACTCTCTTCTCGTGGATTGCCCCCTCTATATATATGTTATATCCAGGACTCTATTTCACACACATTGCACATGTTACATTTTTTGATTGACCCC
>NC_057806.1:93734648-93735060 GCF_018294505.1 Triticum aestivum | reverse complement strand
TGGCACTCTTTATCGATCGCGCACGCACACACACACACATCATCCCTCTCTTCAATTCTATGGACACCTCAAGCCGATGATACCTCCACTCTCTTCTCGTGGATCGCCCCCTCTATATATATGTTATATCCAGGACTCTATTTCACACACATTGCATATGTTACATTTTTTGATTGACCCCCCCCCCCCAAAAACTCTCAAGAACCCACACACTATATCTCTCTAGGTTTGTATCTCTCTCACACAACCCCACGTAGGTGGTGTACGTATACAAGAAGAGAATAGGTGCACCGTGCACGTACTCACGCTTCATGCCCAGCCACACCCACGCGGGTACACGGTGGAGCTCATTTCTTTACGAAATGGCAGCCCACGTGCTAATTTGAACGCCTGTAGCGGTTGTTTACCTAGG
>NC_057806.1:93721434-93734638 GCF_018294505.1 Triticum aestivum | reverse complement strand
AAGAACCCACACACTATATCTCTCTAGGTTTGTATCTCTCTCACACAACCCCACGTAGGTGGTGTACGTATACAAGAAGAGAATAGGTGCACCGTGCACGTACTCACGCTTCATGCCCAGCCACACTCGCACGGGTACACGGTGGAGCTCATTTCTTTACGAAATGGCAGCCCACGTGCTAATTTGAATGCCTGTAGCGGTTGTTTACCTAGGGAGGTCGTGTACCACGCGTGCACGAAACAAAGTTTGACTTGACGCGTTGCCGCGTTATTTTTAAATAAAGTTATAGCGCTCAACGGCACGTACACAGAATATAAAACGATTTTTATGGAGAAAAAGGTAGTCCACTCACTATAAACAATGGAGCCTGCCTACCTGGTTTGTCGCTCTTCAGAGTATCTCACACAAGGCTGCGGTGGCCTCTCTCTCTCTCTCACCATTGGTCACTGATCCGGCCGTATCCCGTCCGCCGGGGAAAGGCAGTGCGGTGGCCTCTCTCTCTCTCACCGTTGGTCACTGATCCGGCCGCATCCTGTCCGCTGGGGGAAAGGGAGGAAGTGCATCGTTTCTCCATTCGACGGCGCCGAGGCAACACGTCCCAATCTGCAGTACACGTTGTTCTCTCTAACCAAGCTCCGGCGCGGCAGGCCTATGCCACCTGCTCGCAGATTCTGCCCGCCGCCGCTCACCTAGTTACATCCCGACGACCCCCAGGTATCCCCTCCGGCCTTGCTCCACTGCCCATCTTCCCACGTCGCTGCATGTGGATATTCCATAGTTCTTTGCCCAAAACGTAGCTCATCCGGTGTACTTTCCATATTGCATTCTCGTCCTCACACCGTTTTAGACAAACACAACCGTGTTGTTATCTTCCCTTAGGACAAGGAATATGCTTCTTTTTTGTCGTCGCATATGTCATCAACTGTTATTGGCTAGTAATTGTTTCCTTTCTACCTCTTTTTTGCAAACAGGGCTATCCATTTCACCTTGTTGCTATTGCGACCTTTTGGTGAACTGCACAAATCACTTTTTTCTTAAGAGTGTTTTGTGCAGTTGTACTAAAATGTCACACAGGCAACGTCTCTACATTTCAGTGCGACTGCACAAAGGGAGATTGGTTTTGCTCTATCCTCCTCATCCAACTCTGAGCCTAATCTTCTCCAACTAGTTAGTCTTAAGAGAGACTGCAAAGGTGACCAGCTTCTATTTGTGTGTTTATTGTTTCATCAGCAGTCCTCTATTATCGTAATCACACTTAATATCTTTCGAACAGGGACGCTCAGCTCTATTTTAGTGGAACTGCACAAAATGATCGGAATGTTGCATGCTCCAGACAGCTACTTTTTTCCCCAACATGCCTTGTTGATTTAGACAGAGCTGGGGGACGTTGATGCCAATGAAAGCATGGATCAATTTTAATTTAACACCTTCTCACAACTCTGTCTTCAGTTGTGATGTAGTTATTAGCTCTGATCTGCTAATAATTGACATGCATTAGCAAGGAAGTTAGTTTTTTATTGTTTCCGAAAGATCATCGATGGCAAGACACGCGAAACAAAAGCTGAAAGCTCACACCATTATACAATTTCATGTCGCTGGAAAATTATTTGTATAGTACGTCAATTATGTAAACAAATGATGGAAGCTTGATAGCATTGCCAGAAGCCTCTTCATCATCCGGGTCCATGTGCCATGCACAAAATTATACTCCTTCGTTCCTAAATATTTGTCTTTTTACAAATTTCAAACGGGCATATTTTAGAGTGTAGATTCACTCATTTTGCTTCGTATGTGTACTCCCTCCGTTCCTAAATATTCTATTCGTCTTTCTAGAGATTTCAACAAGTGACTACATACGGAGAAAAATGAGTGAATCTACACTCTAAAATATGTCTATATACATCCGTATGTGCGAGTCTATTTGAAATCTCTAAAAGACAAATATTTGAGTAGTCACTCGTTGAAATCTCTAGAAAGACAAATACTCCGGAGTATATTTAAGAACCGAGGGGGTAGTGCACAATCGCATGGGAGACTCAACCCGGTCGTTGCGCCGCATTAATAGTGAGTAATGAGCAGTCAAATCATAAGCCCCACCTTTCCCACTGTAAGTTGCTCTGAAGAAGCAACCATCAATACGCTCTTCTTTAAATCCACTCATACTACTCCATCCGTCACTTTTTATACAACGCGCTTCAGAAAAAAGAAAAAAAATCTGTGGGACCAAGGCAACTAGCGATCGGCTTGAAAAATAACATTGGTAGTTATAGCACGGCGTCTATTACTAGAGGGAATAATGCGTACACACATGCATGCAGTGCTTCGACCCCGGGTACACACATGCATGCACTTACTCCACTCTGTAGTAGTACAGTACATGGAGGGAAAATTGTGGACTTGATTGCGGTTACCATGCCCTAATGAATTGAGAATTAAACCAAACGCGTCTAAAGTCTCTCTGGTGGTGGCAATGCATTGAGAGAAATGCATCATAATGAAGCGCACCCTATAAACTGTGACGGAGGGGGGAGTAGTATGAAGGTGCAAAACCAAGTACGCGTATGGCCAGTCGGTCAACACACCTCCTCTTGACATATCACTGACATGTGGGACAGGAGTGTGAGCAAACCGATCTCAATTGACGGCAAAGAGCCAACCCGCCGTTCCTTGAGAAAGACGAGGAGCGAGAACACACAGACGGGCTCGCACGGAGGCCAAGATATATTCGAGCATGGTTGGTTGATCGATATCATTCATTACATGTTGGGCTGCCGTTTTCCGCCCTTCTCTGGAATAAACGTGTACTTTATCAGAGATAAAAAAAGAGTACAGACGCTCCACCATGCGGTTGTAGTAGTAGTACTACTCATACTACTGCGCTTGGCTCTTCGCCTCTTCGTGAAGTCGAACAATGATGGTACTCCGCATGTTGCGTACTACAGTGTATGCCTCTGACAATCTGACACCGAATGGACTGATGCATGTCCACTGAGGGTAGGTTGCATTTGTCAAAAGGTGTAAGCGAGCTTCACCTTGTCCTGCAAGCTTCTCCTCGTTCTACGAGTTGACGGGACACACCAAAAAGTACTGCTAGTCCATACTCCCTCCTTTCCGGTTAATATGGCTTAATCTTTTTTGCGATTAAATGAGAGAGCTTTATTCATATATAAGCATTCTTAGGATGATCAACCAAGACACTGGTCACTAGGAAGCGAGGGTCCCCGCAAAAAAGAAGTAGGAAGCAAGGTGTTTCATCAAGCCAGCTCTCGGCCACATACAAAGTGCAGCAAGCACGGTTCGCACGAAGATGCGCCGCAAGGTTTGCTGACCTATTTACATCCTGAATAACAAAAAAAGATGAAATATTACCAAGCGCTACTATTTGTAACAGGATATGAGCCAGAATTAAGCGAGAATTGTGGCAAGTGTTCCATGCAATCAACTTCCTTTATCACATGCAAGAACCCTCGAAGAGAACCAAATGTGTTGAAGATTGCTTTATCACATTTTAAAATTATAATAAGAGTGCAGGCACTCCTCCATCCGGTTCCTAGTACTAGTATAGTATGTACCTTTATAGACTATAGTAGTAGTACTAGTAAACTTTGCGCTTGGCTATTCGCCTATTCGGGAAGTCGAACAATAATAGCACTAGTAGTATAGTGTATGCTTCTAGCAATCTGACACTGAATTAACTGTTGCATGTCCACCGCCTGAGCGAGGGAGAGCTTGCATTAGTCAAAAGTTTCTCCTTGTCCTGCGAGCCACCGCGCGCAAGCTTCTCCCATCCTGCAACCTTCTCCTCGTTCGGCAAGTTGACGGGACACAGCAAAGTAATGCTAGTCCATACTACCTCCTCTCCGGTTAATATGGCTTAATTTCAAACGAGATAAATACACTGTCTGTCACTGTATATTTTTTAAAATACGGTCAGTGGACTTCATAATACGCTCATTGTGCTCAATATATATTTTCTGGTGTTTATACAGTCACTAGCTCACCCTGACTGAGTATGCGTGTGCATGCACGTGTAGGTTGAGCACTTGAGGGTGACCGTGTGTGTTCCGTCGTGTGCTCGGACATGCATGCATTAGGGTGTCGCGCGCATTTTTGCGTCCATGTGTACGTGTGACTGTTGCATACATGTAGGGGGAGTACGTGTAGTGGCCACTAAGGAGCAGTCAAATCACACAGTAAGTTAGTCGGAAGAAGCAACCATCATTTCACTCTTGAATGAAATGTACGCAATATAAAATGGTTGATATGGAGAGAAAAATAAAACCACTATATATACACTAGAAGGAGCCTAAGCTACAAGCCTGCTTGCTTAGGTTGCTCTCTTCACAAGCATAGAACGTCGGGCCCGATCCCGCAGCTGGGGGGAAGGGAACAATGTTCTGCGTAGACGCGGTCGACATCGACGAGGAAGAAAACCCATAGTCGGTGCGTCCCAATCGGGGGTCACCGCGGTATGGGCCGATGCCGCGTCCCAACCGCCCTTCTAGCTACAGCCTGACGTCCCAGGTAGTCCATCTTCCTCTTGAAGCCGGCTTGCTCCACTGCCGTAGCTCCATCTCCATGTCGATCTTTCTCTACTTCTACCGGCTTCTACTTGTGATGAGTTTATGTCTCATGAACTAGCGCCAGTACTATTATTCTAATCACACTTCTTCAATATCTTTGCCATCAGGGATGCTCAGGTCAATTTTATTGGAACTACACAAAAGCATCGTATGATCCAAGGGTGCCAGCCGTCTTTCCTTCGACAGGTTCTACCTGGCCAGGAAATTAAATCATGTTTAGGGTTTAGGGTTTAAGTCGTAGTGACCCCATCAGTAGTTTTTCTTTCGTACACGCTCTCACAACTTGTTCTTTAGTTGTGAAGTAAATATTGGCTATGATCTATGAATCATTGAGATGCATCAGCATGCGTGTTAGTTTTCCTTTGTATTTGATGGAATGTTGTAACGGGGCAACCTTGGAATAGGAATGAAAATGGAGTGGAAAGTTTCCATTTTTCCAAAGAAAAAATGGAAACGGAGAGAAACCAACGTTTTGCTTCGTTGGATCGCGCCATCGAGCAAAAACCAACGTTTAAATCACGTCTGTCGTGTTCGTGTCTCACCCTCCTCCACGGCTCGACCCCACATAGTCGCTCGGCATGCCACTCACCGCAAACCGAGTATACGATAACTTTCCCTCCTGCTTGTCGATGGATCGCGCCATGGAGTACTAGCACTACCGGAAGAGATTGATGATTTGGGGGAGGACAGCTAGCTGTAGCATGGACTCCCAAGAACTTTTTACATGCATGTTGTAGCCGGCTATTGTGAGCTTTGAACGCGGAGCAGCCGCGTGCACCCGGAAGCGGCGCGGGCGACACTCTCTCGGCCGGTGCGCCGCTTCAATGCCGGCGCCAGTGAGAGGTCATGTCCGCTCTGGCCGGGCATGAATGCGGCACTGACCGTTTCGGGCGGGAAGCACGCGCGGGTGATGAAGAGGGTTCAGGTTGGTCAGGACCGGCCGTGGCAGCGGTCCGGACGTGCGCAAACAAGAGATGATGTACGTTAATATTGCTACATATATAATTAACAATGTAAATAATGTGCCAGTTGGACAAATATGATTAGAGATGGAGAAGGAAATGGAATTTTACGTAAACACGGATATGCATGTCTATGTCTATGTGTGTGTGCGCGATGACTCTCGTGACCTGGAAGCGCGGGCGTGTTTTTGATCGAGTTTTCTTTCTTGGTACGTTAGAAAATCAGTTTGTCTAATTCACATCTAGATGTTATTTAAGGATATCACATCTAAGCTCCCACAAGTATATAATGTAGCAACAAGAAACAAATAAAACTAGGAAAAAAATAGACCACAAACAGAGTGGACATCAACTTAGATGTGACATAACTATCTCACATCTAGATGTGTCCTACACAGATCCTTAAAAAATTGTCCACCAGTTTTCCTTTCTTTTTTCCAGGAACGCGCGTATTCTATTTAAAACCACTGCTATGGAGAGATTTTTTACTCCATTATAGCCCTTTGTTTGATAAAGTTTCTCGTGTCTCGCTCTCTCACCCTCTTCATATCAAAACAAGATGACAGTGTCCACTCTATCTCTCTCCTCACTGGTGGTCACAGATCCGGCCGAATCCCGTCCGCTGCGGGAGGTGAGGAGATCTAAACAAGACTGCGTTGGCCTCTTGTCTCTCTCTCCCCCCTCACAGCTGGTGAAGGAGGCGTCTGTATCCCGTCGCACCGGGAAGGGGAGGAGGTGCAGCGTTCACTCTATCACCTTCGGCGAGGGAGGCAATCCACTGCCGGCTACGCTGTTCTTTTTCACCCAGCGCCTGTGCGGGAGGGCCACCGACCGCTACTTCCTCGCTGCCGTACATAGTGTGGGCAGATCCAGCCTCCCGCCGCACGCCTTGCCACATCCCGACGACCCTAAGGTATAAGTTTCTTTGAAACCGTCGTTGCTCTAGCTACATGTGGATCTTTTTCGATCTGTAGTCGAATCAAGGTCTTGGTTCAAAGATGAAAGAAGGGTGCGGTGGGCTAGAGCAAGAATCTAGGACGTGGTTCAATGAGGAAAGGAGGGGCGGAAAGTAGTATAGAATGGCTATCCAGCCGCTTTGTAGGTCAAAAAGGGGAAAAGGGGGTAACCCAGTACACACATCTGTAAGGAACCGATCTCTTTGTTGAAAAGGGAAAGAAACTGGGGGTTCGGGTAGTTTGTGCAGGACTAGATTTGCCCCCCTCACATAGGAAGAAGGTTCAAAGAGAACAAATATGGGACCAGCGCATATATGCTGCTTGGCTACATACTCTGCATCACCCATTTATACGTGTGGACGCACATGGTGCTGACATGTCCCATACAACTATTTTGTTGTTGTTAATCTAAGAAGGCCGCCGGAAAATTGAAGCAATGCCACTGTTAAAAGTAAATTACATTTTTTAACAAATGTTGTTTCAAGAGAATGTCTCTGTTAATATGAATCAATGCAAACATTTTAGAAATGCTACTGTCCTACTTTGTTTTCCATCCAAGATAAGTTAGATGCTTCTTTCTGTCACCGTTTGTTTCATCCTCCTTTATCAGCAAGTAATTGTTTCCTTTTTTGCCTCTGTTAAAACAGGGGTATCGATTCAACTTGTTGCTATTGCGACATTTTGCTTTGCTACTCGAAACACTTATGTTTTAAGAGTGTTTTGTGAAGTTCAACTTGAATGTCACACCGGTGACTTTGCTTAATTTTGGTGGAACTGCACAAAAGGAGATCGAGATTTGTTTCCAGTCTTCGTGGCGAGTTGTTTCAAATCTTGGTCTCAACCACATGATGTGCAATGTGCTTTGAGATGTTGTGCTACTTGTTTTGGTACTGTTTTAAATAAATGTTGAATTGAAGCTATTGTATTGTTGTCTTTTCCCATTAAGTAGTGAACAAAAATGGGACCAACCCAGACATGATGCTTGTTGCTTTGTTACAACAAATTCAGCATCACCCCCTTTATAAGCCAGTAATTGATGCCACTCTCAGAATTAACTACTGAATCTTATTTCAAAACTGCAACACTTGTTAGGGATTGGCGGGATTACCATTTTTGTGGCCGCATGTTTCATCCTCCTTTATTAGCCAGTAATTGATTCCTTTTTTGCCTCTGTTTAAACAGGGGTATCTATTCAACTTGTTGCTACTGCGACATTTTGCTTCGCTACACGAAACACTTTGCTTGATTTCAGTGCAACTGCACAAAACGAGATTGGATTTCCTATTCGTGTTGGCAGATTCATATTTTATCTTGTCTGTCTCATGAAAGGTCAGTACAGGCCTTCATCCACATGATTGTGCAGTGTGCTTTGAGATGTTGTGCTACTTGTATTGGTACTTTTTTAATTAAATGTTGAATTGAAGCTATTGTATTCCTATCTTTTCCCATTCAGTAGTGAACAAAAATGGGACCAACCCAAACATGATGCTTGTTGCTTTGTTACAACAAACTCTACATCACCCCCTTTATAAGTAGATGGAAGCACATACTGTTGTTGCGCCCACTCTCCCCTGGAACTGTTTATGCTGTTTGTTTATCTAATGCCGCTGGTAAAATTAAGCAATGCCACTCTCAGAATGAATTAACTACTGAATCTTAGTTCGAAACTGCAACACTTGTTAGGAATGGTACTATCCTGCTTTGTAGTTCTTTCTACATGTTTAACGAAGGTATTGTTAAGATAATGTCTCTGTTAAAATGAATCAGTTGCATTGTTTTAGGAATGGTACTTTTCTGCTTTGTCGTTCTTTATACATGTTGAAACAAGGAATTGTTAAGATAATGTCTCAGTCAATATGAATGAATCACACTGATGGAGAATTGCTACTCTCTTGCTTTTTTCCCATTAAGATAAAGTAGATCAGTAGATGCTTTTCTTCTGGGAGTACAAGTCATCAACCGTTATTTCTCAGTAATTGTTTCCCTTATACCTATTGTTGCTTACAGGTATATCAAAATTAAAGCTCGGTTTTATTCCGACTTTGATTTTAGTTGAACTGCACAAAAGGAGCCAATGTGTCCAAGGCAAACTGCTGCATTACTGGGTCTAGTTGGTCGTTCCACTTTGGAGAAAGAAGCAGTCACTGTTTGCGCTAAATTACAGAAGGAATGACCGAGAAGCTTTACAGAGTATTATTAGACACCGGTGACATGACTAGTCCGCAGAGACCATTGGCAATTTAACAACACGTGGAGTGCCCTGGGAAAAAAGTGCCCAAACAAGTACAAGAAGCTACGACAGGACTCCACGATCATAGGCATTACATATTTTGAATGGGAAAAGCTTGTCAAAGTTTAATCATTGATGTTAGCAAGAAGACGTTAGTTTAATATATTGGAATTGGAAAACCTTGTCAAAATTTTCTCATTGATGTTAGCCAGAAGACATGCATTTGATATTTTTGAGTGGGACGCCCTTGCTGTGAGCAGTGTCGAGTGTTTTTTCCTATTCATGTGTTTAGTTTAGAAGTAAATAGTTACTCTGCTAAGATATTCCTATGTTGAGAGTTTGTTCTGAATATTGTCTATGTAATGCCAGGCCTTGTGTTTGATTGCAAAGTTGTGCTTGGAATGTTGTGGCATGCGGCATCACGAGCTGTTCATCGTGCCTCCTGAGAATAATGCTTCGTATTGTTTTGCATGTCGATCTAATGCCAGTGATTTGCTTGTTAAGAAGATCATCCTCTTCTGTTGTTTCCGTGCTTAAGAAGTTCATCGTCTGATGTTTCATTCATAGCCTATACGACAAGTCGGGTAGGTTAGACGTGAAACCATATGATCTTCCGACCAACTCATGATATTAGGTTGTGATTGGATCGTCGTTTTCCAACCAAAACCGCTTGTAAAACTGACGCTTGTAAATTAAAGCAGATGGTCTTGGGCGAAGGCGCTTGGTTGGTCGATTTCGACTAGTAAAATATCGGAAGTACTTCACACACGATAAAAACGCTGAACGACACTCGGACGATTGCTAATCCAACCGTTAGCTGTTGTTTCAGCCTTGCCCATGGATGGCATGATACGCACGTCGTGCATGTATCATTTGGTAATGTCGTCCATATAGCAGTGCTCGTAAAATATACACTGGTCTCTCAAATTACACGTGTAACCGACGGTTTTACTTACAGACCTCAGGCCCTCAGTTTCATTACGCCTGTATTTTACGCGTTGTTTTTGATGGCGAGTAAATTACACTTGTATGTTAATACAAGTTTGAAATAAACCAGAGCTCCCAAGCGCGGCCTTACCGTTTCACGTCGTCTTAGTTTCTCGAAGGTGCTCATAGGTGTCCGATGATCCTGGCTTCCTGAATGAGGAGCAGGCGCTGTATCAGACCATCCGTAGGGCCCGCGAGGCCCTCTCCGTTGTCCTTCGAGTTGTTGCGCTCGCCGTGGCACCGAGCATTGTTAACATCATCAACGAACATGAGGATTCAGGAATGACTTTATTTTGACTGGATGACACTAGGGACCCACTAGGGCCATAGCCGTACGTAAGCAAGTGCCTCCTTATTATGTACAACTATTTTTTTGCTTTCTCCTGGTTTCCTGACATCACGGTCCCACACCATTGTCAACCTATGTAGTCAATATAAACGAGAGAATTGCACAAGGTGCGGCCGGCAGCTGGGACCAAGCAGTATTTGTGTTTTTGAGGCGTGAGCATTGCGGAGTTTTTCTTGGCGATGATTTCGTTGTTGGTCAGAGGAGAGCAGGGTATTAACTGGGCGGGCTGTGGCCCGTCTAGCCCAGGCCAGATATCCAGCCCACATACTAATTTTTTCAAGATGAAAATGGCTAGCCCAGCTATACGTCTTTTTGAGGAATACCCAGGCAAGGTCAACATGTTATTCTCCGTCCCGCTGGGCTACAAATCTTTCCTAGGAGGGATGCATTAGGCTTAACAGGAAAATGGGGTTTAAAAATAATAAATGGGATGTAATTATAAAAACTGGGCAGTAACTATAAAAAAATGCACCAAACACGAAATGAGTTTATAAAATATTATTTATGGATTTTGAAAATCTTTAATTTTCATTGTTGCGTGCGCAATGTTTCGTTGGATTTTTACGTAATACAAATTTATATTTAATCTAACTAGAAATTTTGGGATAAAAATATTTCGGATCACATCAAAATGTGGGAAATTTTATTGAATTCTATCTTCAACGGTTGGTTGAAATTATTAATCGTTGTCCTAGCTAGAAAATGGGCTGTACTTTTAACAAACTGTAAATGGGCTGTTGTAAATTCCACTAGAATTCAAAAATGGGCTGTACATTCTTACAAAACATAAATGGGCTATAAGTTCTCTACCACACACTTGTGGGCCTACTAAGTGACGCGTCCCCTAGAAAAACAAGTTGACGCGTATGCAAGGCTTTGTCAACTTATTATAGTCAACACACGGTTCTAGCAGCAGTGGTCGTTGGATGTCTATCCAACGGATGTCGTGCTTCTTCTTCAATCCTGGACATTCTTAGCTTCGGCCACCCAAAAAATGATTCGTCCCCCTGACATCTGGGGTGCACCATTTCGGAGGCTGACCTGTGGGCCTACTAAGTTGGAGCGTGCCAAGGGCTTCGTCAACTTAGTCAATATAAACGATTCTAGCTTTAGTGACCGTACGATGTCCATCCAACGGCCGTAGTGCTTCTTCAACCTCTGGTCTTCTTGGTCCAGCCGCCCAAAGCAGCACCGGTTGTGCCGCCTGCTCCTGCCTCCCGTGGCCGGCTGTGCTGCCGTGGAGGCCTCACCGCCCCCATACTACTCCCACCACTGGCCAGGCCATCCCCCCACTCACCCACACCCCATGTTATTCTGCAGCGACGGCAGCCTCACACCGCAGCCGAACCAGTGAACCCTTGTACTCCTCTCCGCCGGGCTTCCGCTGCTGCGTCTTCCCCTGCTCCGCGTCGTCCCCTTCCTAGGCCTTGCCGACGTCCACCGCCCTGGTGCTCTCAGCGCGGCGTGGTCAACGTGGTCAACGACCGACTTCCATTGGAAGAGTACTGTACGTGGAGAGGCTGACAGCTGGGTCCATGGCGGCCGCAAGGAAGTGCCTCCTTATTATGCACAAAATAATTATTCCCCCACCTGACAGCGGAGACCCACCGGATGGGCCACCTTATTTCATGAAAAAAACGTTTCCCCCATGACTGCTGGGACCCATCGGACGGGCCACCGTATTTCGCAAAAAAAGTTCCCCCCGCTGTCAGCTCGAACCCACCGGAAGTGCCTCCTTATTACGCACAAAAAAAATGAATACTCCCCCTGCTAGCTGGGACCCACCTTGGTGGGAGGCTGACTTGTGGGCCTACTAAGTTGACAGGGACGGAGGGCTTTGTCAACTTAGTCAATATGAATGATTCTAGCTCCAGTGATCGTACGATGTCCATCCAACGGCCGTAGTGCTTCTTCAACCTCTGGTCTTCTTGCTCCAGCTGCCCAAAGCAACGCCGGTCATGCCGCCTGCTCCTGCCTCTCGTGGTCGGCTGTGCTGCCGCGAAGGCCTCACCACCCCCTACTATTCCGACCGCTGGCCAGGCCCTGTGGCGACGGCAGCCTCACACCGCAGCCAAACCAGTGAACCCTCATACTCCTCTCTGCATGGGCATCCACTGCCGCGTCTTCACTGGCTCCGCATCGTCCCCTTCCTAGGCCTCGCCATCGTCCACCGCCCTGGTGCTCTCGGCGCGGCATGGTCAACGTCGTCAAGGAACAATTTCCATCGGTCGTGGACTGTACGTGGAGAGGGTGATAGCTGGGTCCACAGCGGCAGCAAGGAAGTGCCTCCTTATTATGCAGAAAATAATGATTCCTCCATCTGACAGCAGGGACCCACCGGACGGGCCACCGTATTTCGCGAAAAATGTTCCCCCCTGACTGCTGGGGCCCGCCAACTACGCCTTCGCACGCAAGGAAGTGCGTCTGGGCAAAAAAAAACGATTCGCCCACCTAACTGCTGGGACCCACCAGCTACATCTTCGCACGCAAGGAAGTGCGTCTGGGAAAAAAAACCAAAATGATTCGCCCCCCTGACTGTTGGGACCCACCAGCTACATCTTCGTAGGCAAGGAAGTGCCTGACAGTCGGGACCCACCTGGTCGAAGCGTACGTAGCGTTGTCATTCTGGTCGCGAACGTGTATGTACATATATACTGGTCGATGTAGAGGCGCGCACGTGTCGTAGTAGAGGCGCGTACGTGTCGTAGTAGAGGTGCGCACGTAGCATGTACATGTACGTACAACGGCCAGGGTGCAAGAAAGAAAATACGGCCACGTACGTACATACGGACAGGGTCTCGAACGCCTACTCGCGCATACGTACGGCGAGGGCTTGTGTACATGGCTGGGTCGGAACGAAGAAACATCGTCGTCGTCGTGTTCATGGGGAGGCAATGGAATGCATTGTGTTCATGGGGAGGGGTCTGGCGTACCGCAAAACGGAGGAAACGGACCTCCTACAGTCGAAACGGGGGTCCTGTTGATCGGGAGGAGTGTGGTGTACCGCAAAACGGAGGAAACGGACCTCCTACGGTCGAAACGGGGGTCCTGTTGATTGGGAGGGGTGTGACGTACCGCAAAACGGAGGAAACGGACCTCCTACGGTCGAAACGGGGGTCCTGTTGATCGAGAGGGGT
>NC_057806.1:93649005-93721057 GCF_018294505.1 Triticum aestivum | reverse complement strand
GTGGCATAGTGCAAAACGGATGAAACGGACTTGTGTTGGAGCGCTACGGTCAAAATGGGGGTCCTATTGATCGGGAGGGGTGTGGCATACCGCAAAACGGGACTCCACGGGATACTGTTCATCTCCACCGTCGACCTCCTCCAGCCTCCACGGGCTACCGCCGACCTCCTCCAGCCTCCACGGGCTCCTGTCCATCTAGCCTCCACCGCGCGCTACTCCACCGGCTACTGTTCAACCACCCCTCCACAGGCACCCCCCATCGTCTACTGTTCATCCAGCCCTCCACACCACGGGGTCCTGTTCTACCACCACTCCACGGGCACCCCTCCACCGTCTACTGTTCATCCAGCCCTCCACCACACCACGGGGTCCTGTTCATCCAAAGGCAACGCCACCGCTCACTGTTCATCCAAACCCCCCCGCAACGCTCACTGTTCATCCCAGAGGCAGCATCAATCGACTTGCGTTAGCAGCAGTAGCGAGGGAATCGCTCGATCGGGTTCAGTTAACAGCCATCGATCGATCGCTCGGTTCAGTAACGCGTAGCTTGCAGTGCAATCGCTCAGGTTCAGTTAGAGCCCAACACCTCACTCGGGTTCATTTAGAGCCAACGCCTCGCACACACACGCGCGTACGTGTACGAGAGAAACGCACATCGCTCAGCCCCCGACCTCCCACCGTAACCGGGAACTCCCCGAAATTTTCCTCGCCCTCGCTTCTACCACAGTTTTTTCCATCATGGATGGCCCAAAGAATGTCATGTAGCTACGTCTCCGGCCCGCCCAGGACGAAAAGCCCATTTTCTGTCATGATTTTTTGTCATAGAAGTAGGAGCCCACCACATCTATGATGATACCAGGTTTTGTCACAATTATCGGCATAGAAGTGTCATATGTATGGCATAACTTTTTTTCGTTCGGCCCAAAATGTCACGAATGTGTCTTTTTTTGTAGTGGATTCTAACACCCATGGATTCCTGGTGCTGATCATGTTTTGCTCGTGACAGAGGCTTAGTCAACGGGTCTGCAACATTTAGATAGGTGTGTATCTTGCAAATCTCTATGTCTCCCTCCTTGACTTGATCGCGGATGGAATTGAAGTGTCTCTTGATGTGCTTGGTTCTCTTGTGAAATCTGGATTCCTTTGCCAAGGCAATTGCACCAGTATTGTCACAAAAGATTTTCATTGGACCTGATGCACTAGGTATGACACCTAGATCGGATATGAACTCCTTCATTTGCTGCTTCTGAAGCAGTGCTATCTCTTGAGCACTGCATTGGTTTTCCCTTGAAGAGGAAAGGGTGATGCAGCAAAGTAGCGTAAGTATTTCCCTCAGTTTTTGAGAACCAAGGTATCAATCCAGTAGGAGACCACGCGCGAGTCACCTCGTACGTACACAAACAAATAAGAACCTCGCAACCAACGCGATAAAGGGGTTGTCAATCCCTTCAAGGCCACTTGCAAGAGTGAGATATATATAGGAGGAAGAAGTAGGTCGGTTGAGCCACGAGGGGCCCACGAGGGGGGAGGGCGCGCCCAGGGGGGTAGGCGCTCCCCCTGCCTCGTGGCCTCCTTGGTTGTTTCTTGACGTCCACTCCAAGTCCTCTGGATCATGTTTGTTCCAAAAATCATGTTCCCGAATGTTTCATTCCATTTGGACTCCGTTTGATATTCCTTTTCTGCGAAACACTGAAATAGGCAAAAAACAGCAATTTGGGCTGGGCCTCCGGTTAATAGGTTAGTCCCAAAAATAGTATAAAAGTGTAAAATAAAGCCTATTAACATCCAAAACAGATAATATAATAGCATGGAACAATAAAAAATTATAGATACGTTGGAGACATATCAAGCATCCCCAAGCTTAATTCCTGCTCATCCTCGAGTAGGTAAATGATAAATATAGAATTTTTGATGTGGAATGCTTTCTATAATATTCTTCAATGTATTTTTCTCTATTGTGGCATGAATGTTCAAATCCGAAAGATTCAAGATAAAAGTTTATTATTGACATAAAAATAGTAATACTCCAAGTATGCTAATCAAGCAATTATGTCTTATCAAAATACCATAACCAAAGAAAACTTATCCCTACAAAGTCATATAGTTTGGCGATGCTTCATTTTCGTCACACAAAATGCTCTCATCATGCACAACCCCGATGACAAGCCAAGAAATTGTTTCATACTTAGGCTTTTCAAACTCTTTCAACTTTTACGCAATATATGAGCACGAGCCATGGACATATCACTATGGGTGGAATAGAATATGATGATTGAGGTTTTGTGAGAAGACAAAAAGGGAGAAAGTCTCACATTGACGTGGCTAATCAATGGGCTATGGATATGCCCACCGATTGATGTCAATGCAAGGAGTAGGGATTGCCATGCAACGGATGCACTAGAGCTATAAATATATGAAAGCTTATCAAAGGAACTAAGTGGGTGTGCATCCAACTCGCTTGCTCACGAAGACCTAGGGCATTCGAGGAAGCCCATCATTGGAATATGCAAGCCAAGTTCTATAATGAAAAATTCCCACTAGTATATTAAAGTGACAAAATAAGAGACTCTCTATCATGAAGATCATAGTGCTACTTTGAAGCAAAAGTGTGGAAAAAGGATAGTAACATTGTGCCTTCTCTCTTTCTCTGTCATTTTTCCTTTTTTTTCTTTTTTTTATTTGGGCCTTCTTTTTTGGCCTCTTTTCTCTTTCTTTCCGTCCAGAGTCTCATCCCTACTTGTGGGGGAATCACAGTCTCCATTATCCTTTCCTCACATGGTACAATGCTCTAATGATGATCATCACACTTCTATTTTCTTACAACTCAAGAATTACAACTCGATACTTAGAACAAAATATGACTCTATGTGAATGCCTCCGGCGGTGTACCGGGATTGCGAGGAATCAAGAGTGACATGTATGAAAAATTAAGCATGGTGGCCTTGCCACAAATACGATGTCAACTACATGATCATGCAAAGCAGTATGACAATGATGATGCGTGTCATAATAAATGGAATGGTGGAAAGTTGCATGGCAATATATCTCGGAATGGCTATGGAAATGCCATAATAGGTAGGTATGGTGGCTGTTTTGAGGAAGACATAAGGAGGCTTATGTGTGATAGAGCGTATCATATCACGGGGTTTGGATGCACCGGTGAAGTTTGCACCAACTCTCAAGGTGAGAAAGGGCAATGCACGGTACCGAAGAGGCTAGCAATGATGGAAGGGTGAGAGTGCGTCTAATCCATGGACTCAATATTAGTCATAAAGAACTCTCATACTTAAAAAATCTACAAGTCATCAAAACCAAACACTACGTGCATGCTCCTAGGGGGATAGATTGGTAGGAAAAGACCATCGCTCGTCCCCGACCGCCACTCATAAGGAAAGCAATCAAAGAACACCTCATGTTTCAAATTTGTCACATAATGTTTACCATACGTGCATGCTATGGGACTTGCCAACTTCAACACAAGTATTCATCAATTTCACAATTACTCAACTAGCACACCTCTAATATTACCACCTTTATATCTCAAAACCATCTATCAAGCATCCAACTTCTCTTAGCATTTAAAATTTTATAACCAAAGTGAATTACCATGCTATTCTAAAGGACTCTCAAAATGATATAAGTGAAGCATGAGAGATCAATTATTTCTATAAAATAGAACCACCGCCGTGCTCTAAAAGATATAAGCGAAGCACTAGAGCAAAAATTATCCAACTCAAAAGATATAAGTGAAGCACATAGAGTATTCTAATAAATTCCAATTCATGTTTGTCTCTCCCAAAAGGTGTGTACAGCAAGGTTGATTATGGTAAACTAAAAAGCAAAGACTCAAATCATACAAGACACTCCAAGAAAACACATATCATGTGGCGAATAAAAATATAGCTCCAAGTAAAGTTACCGATGGACGAAGACAAAAGAGGGGATGCCTTCCGGGGCATCCCCAAGCTTAGGCTTTTGGTTGTACTTGGATTTTACCTTGGGTGCCTTGGGAATCCCAAAGCTTAGGCTCTTGCCACTCCTTGTTCCATAATCCATCAAATCTTTACCCAAAACTTGAAAATTTCACAACACAAAACTTAAAAGAAAATCTTCGTGAGCTCCGTTAGTAAAAGAAAACAAACCACCACTTCAAGGTACTGTAATGAACTCATTATTTATTTATATTGGTGTTAAACCTACTGTATTCCAACTTTTCTATGGTTCATAAACTCTATTACTAGCCATAGATTCATCAAAATAAGCAAACAACACACGAAAAACAGAATCTGTCAAAAACAGAACAGTCTGTAGTAATCTGTAGGTTTAGAATATGTATGGAATCCCAAAAATTCTAAAATAAATTTACGGACGTGAGGAATTTATATATTAATCATCTGCAAAAAGAATTAACTAAATAGAACTCTCCAGTAAAAAATGGCAACAATTCTCGTGAGCGCTAAAGTTTCTATTTTTTACAGCAAGATCAAAAAGACTTTCCCCAAGTCTTCCCAACGGTTCTACTTGGCACAAACACTAATTAAACACAAAAAACACAACTAAACAGAGGATAGATAAATTATTTATTACTAAATAGGAACAAAAATCAAGGAATAAAAATAAAATTGGGTTGCCTCCCAACAAGCGCTATCGTTTAACGCCCCTAGCTAGGCATAAAAGCAAGGATAGATCTAGGTATTATCATCTTTGGTAGGCAATTCTTCAATAAGACACTTATAACCATTAGGAGTTTCTTCCTTTTTATTAATTATCAAACTCCTAGGCACAAAATCAAGAAAATCATTTGTAGCAAAATGTTCCTTAAGGATAGTGAAAAAGTTGGGGTGAACACTTATGGATTTGAGGTCCGCATTTCCCTTACTAGAAGCTTCACCCTTATTTTTAGGAACATACAATAATTTGGCAATCTTAGCATTAGAAGGAGTATTTTTCACGGAAGAAAAGGCAGACCCTAGGTTGGTAATAATATCCTCAATTTTATCAATTCTAGTGGGATCTTGGTCTATCTTTTCATTAACCATAGGTTCCTTTTCTTTAAAAAATTTAAGAGAAACTCCTACCTTAGATCCGTATTGGGTAATTTGGTCATGGATCTTTCTATCCAAATTTTCAATCAACTCTACGGTGGCAACTTTATTTTCAATAATTTCAAGCCGTTGCATCACGTGTTCCAAAGTTAAAATAGTTCCATTAACTAAAAGAGGTGGTGGGCCGAACAAATCTATCATAGCATTATAAGAATCAAAAGTATGGCTACCCAAGAATTTTCCTCCGGTAATGGTATCAAGAATATATCTATTCCAAGGAGTGATGCCAACATAAAAATTGCAAAGAAGAATGGAAATAGATTGCTTCCTAGTAGATCTATTTTGTGCATTGCAAATTCTGTACCAAGCATCTTTTAGATTTCCCCCTTCCTTTGTTTAAAATTAAGGACTTCATTCTCGGGAGACAAAGGAGTAGATAAAGGGCTAGTCATAACGACGAAGCAAGCGGAAAGGAGGCGAACGGAAAGAGGGCGAAAGGAAAAGAGCGCAAATAAAACAGCAAAGGTGAAGTGGGGGAGAGGAAAACGAGAGGCAAATGGCAAATAATGTAATGCGAAGGATAAGGGTTGTGATGGGTACTTGGTATGTCCTGACTTGGCGTAGATCTCCCCGGCAATGGCGCCAGAAATCCTTCTTACTACCTCTTGAGCACCGTGTTGGTTTTCCCTTGAAGAGGAAAGGGTGATCCAGCAAAGTAGCGTAAGTATTTCCCTCAGTTTTTGAGAACCAAGGTATCAATCCAGTAGGAGACCACGCGCGAGTCACCTCGTACCTACACAAACAAATAAGAACCTCGCAACCAACGTGATAAACGGGTTGTCAATCCCTTCACGGCCACTTGCAAGAGTGAGATCTGATAGAGATAATAATAATAAGATAAATATGTTTGGTATTTTTATGATATAGATTGAAAGTAAAGATGGCAAAATAAAATAGATTGGAAACATGTATGATGGAAAATAGACTCGGGGGCCATAGGTTTCACTAGTGGCTTCTCTCAAGACAGCATAAGTATTACGGTGGGTGAACAAATTACTGTCGAGCAATTGATAGAAAAGCGAATAATTATGAGAATATCTAGGTATGATCATGTATATAGGCATCACGTTCGTGACAAGTAGACCGACTCCTGCCTGCATCTACTACTATTACTCCACACATCGATAGCTATCCAGCATGCACCTAGACTATTAAGTTCATAAGAACAGAGTAACGCCTTAAGCAAGATGACATGATGTAGAGGGATAAACTCATGCAATATGATGTAAACCCCATCTTTTTATCCTCGATGGCAACAATACAATACGTGTCGTTTCCCTTTCTGTCACTGGGATCGAGCACCACAAGATTGAACCCAAAGCTAAGCACTTCTCCCATTGCAAGAAAGATCAATCTGGTAGGCCAAACCAAACTGATAATTTGAAGAGACTTGCAAATATAACCAATCATACATAAAAGAATTCAGAGAAGATTCAAATATTTTTCATAGATAAACTTGATCATAAACCCACAATTCATCGGATCTCGACAAACACACCGCAAAAAGATTTACGTCGAATAGATCTCCAAGAGAATCGAGGAGAACTTTGCATTGAGATCCAAAGAGAGAGAAGAAGACATCTAGCTACCGGCTATGGACCCGAAGGTCTGAAGTAAACTACTCACACATCACCAGAGAGGCCATGGAGTTGATGTAGAGGCCCTCCGTGATCGATGCCCCCTCCGACGGAGCTCCGGAAAAGGCCCCAAGATGGGATCTCTTGGGTACAGAAGGTTGCGGCGGTGGAAATAGGGTTTCGTGGTGCTCCTGGATGTTTTTGGGGTACGTAGATATATATAGGAGGAAGAAGAAGGTCGGTTGAGCCACAAGGGGACCACGAGGGGGAGGGCGTGCCTAGGGGGTAGGCATGCCCCCTGCCTCGTGGCCTCCTCGGTTGTTTCTTGACGTCCACTCCAAGACCTCTGGATCACGTTTGTTCCAAAAATCACGTTCCCGAAGGTTTCATTCCGTTTGGACTCCATTTGATATTCCTTTTCTGTGAAACACTGAAATAGGCAAAAAAATAGCAATTTGGGCTGGGCTTCCGGTTAATAGTTAGTCCCAAAAATTGTACTATAAAAGTGTAAAATAAAGCCCATTAACATCTAAAACAGATAATATAATAGCATGGAACAATCAAAAATTATAGATACATTGGAGACGTATCAAGCAGCTATGTACTCCGCTTCACATGTAGATCCCGCCACGACGCTCTGCTTGGAACTGCACCAACTGACAGCTCCACCATTCAATATAAATATGTATCCGGTTTGTGACTTAGAGTCATCTAGATCAGTGTCAAAGCTTGCATAGACGTAACCGCTTACGATGAGCTCTTTGTGACCTCCATAAATGAGAAACATATCCTTAGTCCTTTTCAAGTATTTCAGGATGCTCTTGACCACTGTCAAGTGATCCACTCCTGGATTACTTTGGTACCTCCCTGCTAAATTAATAGCAAGGCACACATCAGGTCTGGTACACAACATTGCATACATGATAGGACCTATGGCTGAGGCATAGGGAATGGCTTTCCTTTTCTCTCTATCTTCTGCAGTGGTTGGGCATTGAGTCTAACTCAACTTCACACCTTGTAACACAGGCAAGAACCCTTTCTTTGACTGATCCATGTTGAACTTCTTCAAAACTTTATCAAGGTATGTGCTTTGTGAAAGTCCAATTAAGCGTCTTGATCTATCTCTATAGATCTTGATGCCTAATATGTAAGCAGCTTCACCGCGGTCTTTCATTAAAAAATTCTTATTCAAGTATCCTTTTATGCTATTCAGAAATTCAGTATCATTTCCAATCAAAAATATGTCATCCACATATAATATTAGAAATGCTATAGAGCTCCCACTCACTTTCTTGTAAATACAGGCTTCTCCAAAAGTCTATATAAAACCATATGCTTTGATCACACTATCAAAGCATATATTCCAACTCCGAGAGGCTTGCACCAGTCCGTAAATGGATTGCTGAAGCTTGCACACTTTGTTAGCACCTTTTGGAGTGATAAAACATTCTGGTTGCATCATATACAACTCTTCTTTAAGATATCCATTAAGGAATGCAGTTTTGACGTCCATTTGCCAAATTTCATAATCATGAAATGCGGCAATTTCTAACATGATCCGGACAGACTTAAGCATCGCTACGGGTGAGAAGGTCTCATCGTAGCCAACTCCTTGAACTTGTCGAAAACCTTTCGCAACAAGTCGAGCTTTGTAGACAGTAACATTACCGTCAGCGTCAGTCTTCTTCTTGAAGATCCATTTATTTTCTATTGCTTGTTCATCATCGGGCAAGTCAACCAAAGTCCACACTTTGTTCTCATACGTGGATCCCATCTCATATTTCATGGCCTCAAGCCATTTCGTGGAATCCGGGCTCGTCATCACTTCCTCATACTTTGTAGGTTCGTCATGGTCAAGTAACATGACCTCCAGAACAGGATTACCGTACCACTCTGGTGCGGATCTTACCCTGGTTGACCTACGAGGTTCGGTAGTAACTTGGTCAGAAGTTTCTTGATCATCATCATTAGCTTCCTCACTAATTGGTGTAGGAATCACTAGAACTGATTTCTATGATGAACTACTTTCCAATTCAGGAGAAGTCACAATTACGCCATCAAGTTCTACTTTCCTCCCACTCACTTCTTTCGAAAGAAACTCCTTCTCTAGAAAGGATCCATTAGAAACGAATATCTTGCCTTCGGATCTTTGATAGAAGGTGTACCCAACAGTCCCCTTTGGGTATCCTATGAAGACACATTTCTCTGATTTGGGTTCGAGCTTATCAGGTTGAAGCTTTTTCACATAAGCATCGCAGCCCCAAACTTTAAGAAACGACAACTTGGGTTTCTTGCCAAACCACAGTTCATATGGTGTCATATCAACAGATTTAGATGATTCCCTATTTAACGTGAATGCAGCTGTCTCTAAAGCATAACCCCAAAACGATAGCGGTAAATCAATAAGAGACATCATAGATCGCACCATATCTAATAAAGTGCGGTTACGATGTTCGGACACACCATTACACGGTGGTGTTCCAGGTGGCATGAGTTGCGAAACTATTCCGCATTGTTTCATATGAAGACCAAACTCATAACTCAAATATTCACCTCCATGATCAGATCATAGAAATCTTATTTTCTTGTTATGATGATTTTCCACTTCAGTCTTAAATTCTTTGAACTTTTCAAATGTTTCAGGCTTATGTTTCATCAAGTAGATATACCCATATCTGCTCAAATCATCTGTGAAGGTCAGAAAATAACGATACCCGCCGCGAGCCTCAACACTCATCGGACCGCATACATCAGTATGTATTATTTCCAATAAGTTTGTTGCTCGCTCCATTGTTCCGGAGAACGGAGTCTTAGTCATCTTGCCCATGAGGCATGATTCACAAGCATCAAGTGATTCATAATCAAGTGATTCCAAAAGTCCATCAGCGTGGAGTTTCTTCATGCGCTTTACACCAATATGACCTAAACGGTAGTACCACAAATAAGTTGCACTATCATTATTAAACTTGTATCTTTTGGCTTCCATACTATGAATATGTGTGTCACTACTATCGAGATTCAACAAAAAATAGACCACTCATCAAGGGTGCATGACCATAAAAGATATTACTCATATAAATAGAACAACCATTATTCTCTGATTTAAATGAATAACCGCCTCGCATCAAACAAGATCTAGATATAATGTTCATGCTTAACGTTGGCACCAAATAACAATTATTCAGGTCTAAAACTAATGCCGAAGGTAGATGTAGAGGTAGCGTGCTGATAGCGATCACATCGACTTTGGAAACATTTCCCACGCGCATCATCGCCTCGTCCTTAGTCAATCTTCGTTTAATCCGTAGGCCCTGTTTCGAGTTGCAAATATGAGCAACAGAACCAGTATCAAATACCCAGGCGCTACTACGAGCATTAGTAACATACACATCAATAACATGTATATCAAATATACCTTTCACTTTGCCATCCTTCTTATCCGCCAAATACTTGGGGCAGTTCTGCTTCCAGTGACCAGTCCCTTTGCAGTAGAAGCACTCAGTCTGAGGCTTAGGTCCAGACTTGGGCTTCTTCACTTGAGCAGCAACTTGCTTGTCGTTCTTCTTGAAGTTCCCTTTCTTCCCTTTGCCCTTTTTCTTGAAACTAGTGGTCTTGTTAACCATCAAAACTTGATGCTCCTTCTTGATATCTACCTCCGCAGCCTTTAGCATTGCGAAGATCTAGGGAATTGTCTTATCCATCCCTTGCATATTATAGTTCCTCACAAAGCCTTTGTAGCTTGGTGGCAATGATCGAAGAACTCTGTCAATGACACTATCATCAGGAAGATTAACTCCCAGTTGAGTCAAGTGGTTGTGGTACCCAGACATTCTGAGTATGTGTTCACTGACAGAACTATTCTCCTCCATCTTACAGTTGTAGAACTTATTGGAGACTTCATATCTCTCAATCCGGGCATTTGCTTGAAATATTAACTTCAACTCCTGGAACATCTCATATGCTCCATGACGTTCAAAACGTCGTTGAAGTCCCGATTCTAAGACGTAAAGCATGGCACACTAAACTATCGAGTAGTCATCAACTTTGCTCTGCCAGACGTTCATAACATCTAGAGTTGCTCCTGCAGCGGGCTTTGCACCTAGCGGTGCTTTGAGGACATAATTCTTCTGTGCAATAATGAGGATAATCCTCAAGTTATGGACCCGGTCCATGTAATTGCTACCATCATCTTTCAACTTAGCTTTCTCTAGGAACACATTAAAATTGAAAGGAATGGTAGCACGGGCCATTGATCTACAAAAACATAGAAATGCAAAATACTATCAGGTACTAAGTTCATGATAAATTAAACTTCAATTAATCATATTACTCAATAACTCCCACTTATATAGACATCCCTCTAATCATCTAAATGATCACGTGATCCATATCAACTAAACCATGTCCGATCATCACGTGAGATGGAGTAGTTTTCAATGGTGAACATCACTATGTTGATCATATCTACTATATGATTCACATTCGACCTTTCAGTCTCAATGTTCCGAGGCCATATCTGCATATGCTAGGCTCGTCAAGTTTAACCCGAGTACTCTGCGTGTGCAAAATTGGCTTGCACCCGTTGTATGTGAACGTAGAGCTTATTGATGACCCACAAGTATGGGGGATCTATCGTAGTCCTTTCGATAAGTAAGAGTATCGAACCCAACGAGGAGCAGAAGGAAATGACAAGCAATTTTCAGTAAGGTATCCTTTGCAAGCACTGAAATTATCGGTAATAGATAGTTTTGTGATAAGGTAATTCGTAATGGGTAACAAGTAATAAAAGTAAACAAGGTGCAGCAAGGTGGCCCAATCCGTTTTGTAGCAAAGGACAAGCCTAGACAAACTCTTATATAAAGGAAAGCGCTCCCAAGGACACATGGGAATTATCGTCAAGCTAGTTTTCATCATGCTCATATGATTCGCGTTCGTTACTTTGATAATTTGATATGTGGGTGGACCGGTGCTTGGGTACTACCCTTCCTTGGACAAGCATCCCACTTATGATTAACCCCCCTCGCAAGCATCTGCAACTACGAAAGAAGAATTAAGGTAAATCTAACCATAGCATGAAACATACGGATCCAAATCAGCCCCTTACGAAGCAACACATAAACTATGGTTTAAGCTTCTGTCACTCTAGCAACCCATCATCTACTTATTACTTCCCAATGCCTTCCCCTAGGCCCAAACAATGGTGAAATGTCATGTAGTCGACGTTCACATAACACCACTAGAGGAAAGACAATATACATCTCATCAAAATATCAAACGAATACCAAATTCACATGACTACTTATAGCAAGACTTCTCCCATGTCCTCAGGAACATACGTAACTACTCACAGATCATATTCATGTTCATAATAAGAGGGGTATTAATATGCATAAAGGATCTGAACATATAATCTTCCACCGAATAAACCAACTAGCATCAACTACAAGGAGTAATCAACACTACTAGCAACCCACGGGTACCAATTTGAGGTTTTGAGACAAAGATCGAATACAACAGATGAACTAGGGTTTAGAGGAGATGGTGCTAGTGAAGATGTTGATGGAGATTGACCCCCTCCCGATGAGAGGATCGATGGTGATGATGATGGTGATGATTTCCCCCTCCCGGAGGGATGTTTCTTGGCAGAACAGCTCCACCGGAACCCTAGATTGGTTCCACCATGGTTCTGCCTCGGGACGGCGACGCTTCGTCCTGAAAGCTTTTTCTGATTTTTCCAGGGCAAAAGACACCTTATACCAGAAGATGGGCATTGGGGGCCTGCCAGGTGGCCCACGAGGCAGGGGCGCGCCCAGGGGGTAGGGCGCACCCTCCACCCTCGTGGACGGTGGGTGGCCCCCTCTGGTGCTTTCTTCGCCCAATATTTTTAATATAATCCAAGGACAACGCTAACACCCACACGTGTGGTGGGAGCGAAACCCGCCCACACGCCCTATAACACAAAGACTGCGCCACCTCACCGCATGCATGCATGTGGAGATCTTTTTAGATTTTAAGTTTTTAAAATGTTTTATCTCTTAAATGAAAAATCTGATTGAAGATCCGTTTTCACCATTAAATCCCTCGCGGCGAGATCTTCGAAACTAGATCTCATATCAATATATTTCGACGAATTTTTTGGGGGTTAAAAGTTTCGATTTCTATTGCACATGAATTGGGATGGTGTTTACACTGAAGTTGCCATGATATGCTTTAGCTATTTTATTATACATTTAAAATTAAATTTTTACATTTGTAAAACGGGGAATTAAGAAACTAGACTTGCCATGAACCATAAACCAAAATTGCCATGATATATGCACTTAAAATTGCTACGGCTCATACAAAAAATAATTTTCATGGTCAAAGTACTATAGTTGCCATCATCAAAATACTAAAATTTCCATGCTCTACAAACTGAAACTGCCACATGGCAACTTTAGTTTAAGCACTATGGCAACTACACTGTAAACATCATGGCAACTTTTGGGCAAAAAAAATTTCGTCGAAACATATCAACATGGGGTCTAGTTTTGAAGATCTCGTCGAGACGGATTTAATGGTGAAAATGATTTTTAATTTGATTTTTTAATTAGGAGATAAAACATTTTTAAGCCGAAAACCAAAAAGATTCCTGCTGATGTCATCTGTTCGCATGGGGCAAAATGAGTGGTAAAGGACGCGTGTGGGCGATGTGCAAGATGCCACACGTGTGGGCGTTAGTTTTTTCCTAATCCAAAATTGACTTTTGTGGAGTTTCAGGACTTTTGGAGTTGTGCAGAATAGGTCTCTAATATTTGCTCCTTTTTCAGCCCAGAATTCCAGCTGTCGGCATTCTCCCTATTCATGTAAACCTTGCAAATTAAGAGAGAAAAGGCATAAGTATTGTGACATAATGTGTAATAACAACTCATAATGCAATAAATATTGATATAAAAGCATGATGCAAAATAAACGTATCAACTCCCCCAAGCTTAGACCTCGCTTGTCCTCAAGCGGAAGCCGATATCGAAAAATGCGTCCACATGTTCAGAGATAGAGGTGTCGATAAAATAAAATACGGACATGAGGGCATCATGATCATTCTTAGAATAACAGCATATATATATATATAGTCATATGATTTCTTATGCTAAAGTAACAATCTATTCACAATGTAAAGTATGAATCAGAAACTTCATTGAAAACTAGCAAACTATAATCTCAGTCATTGAAGCAATTGCACTTTATCACAACATCAGAAAGAGTCAATATAAGAGCTTTTCAGTAAGTCCACATACTCAACTATCATTTAGTCTTTCATAATTGCTAACACTCATGCAATACTTATGGGTATGAAGTTTTATCGGACACAGAGAAAGATAGGGGCTTATAGTTTTGCCTCCCAACCTTTTACCTCAAGGGTAATGCCAACAATACTGCTTTATGAAAACCCACATCATATATATATATATATATATATATATATATATATATATATATATATATATATATATATATCAGGATCTTTTCAACACATGGTGCTTGCCAAAGGATAAAGTGTAAAAAGGAAAGGTGAAGATCACCATGACTCTTGTATAAGGTATAAGACAAAAATAAAAGATAGGCCCATCGCAGAGGGAAGCAGAGGTTGTCATGTGCTTTTATGGTTGGATGCACAAAATCTTAATGCAAAAGAACGTCACTTTATATTGCCACTTGTGATAGGGACCTTTATTATGCAGTCCGTCACTTTTATTTCTTCCATATCACAAGCTCGTATAAAGCTTATTTTTTCCACACTAATAGATCATACATATTTAGAGAGCAATTTTTATTGCTTGCAACAATGACAACTTACTTGAAGGATCTTATTCAATCCATAGGTAGATATGGCGGACTCTCATGGCAAAACTGGGTTTAAGGATATTTGAAAGCACAAGTAGTATCTCTACTTAGTGCAAAAGATTTGGCTACTATAAGGGGGAAAGGCAAGCTCAACATGTTGGATGATCCATGACAATATAATTTATTTCGAATATAAGAAAACATAACCCATTACGTTGTCTTCCTTGTCCAACATCAACTTTTTAGCATGTCATATTTTAATGAGTGCTCACAATCATAAAAGATGTCCAAGATAGTATATTTATATGTGAAAACCTCTCTTTATTTATTACTTACTATTAATTGCAACGATGACCAAAACTATGTTTGTCAGCTCTCAACAACTTTTATTCATCGTACTTTTTATATGTGAAGTCATTACTCTCCATAAGATCAGTATGATCTCCTTATTTTCTTTTATTCTTTCCCTTTTTTCTTTTATTCCCTCAAGATCATATCAAGATAACCAAGCCCTTGACTCAAGACTAATCTTTATTATATATAGCTCACGGACTCGATTGCATAGATAAGGATCAACACAAAACTCAAAGCTAGATCATACTAAACTTTATTCTACTAGATCAAGATATAACCAAAAGATCAAACTAAGAAAAATTGTAAAGATAGAAGTGTGATGGTGATACGATACCGGGGTACCTCCCCCAAGCTTAGTAGTTTCCAAGGGGAGTGCCCATACCCATGTATTTATGTCTCTTTCTTCGGCGGTGGTGATGATGGAGTTATTGATGATGTAGTCAGCTTCAATAATGCACCCTTCAAAACTCGCAGTTCTTGGATCACACGTTGGAGCATATTTGCATTCTTATGAATTTCCTCCATAAGATGCTTATTTTCAGGCCCCCAAGAACTCTTCCCTGCATTGCTTTCACTTGGACGGGATATGTCCCAATTGGAGGGTATATGTGTACAAGGGGTGTTCTCTACTCCGTAATTATGTACCAAATTATGAAAGTTGTTCCGATGTAACCTGTGTAAGGGCCTCCTAGGGGGAAGCCCTTCTCGAACCTCTTGGCCTTCATGATTGTTTGTAGCTTCTATTTCTTGATGGGGATTCGGAATAGTGGAGATGCCCGCCAAAGTACCCCTCTCCGAAGCCGGAGGTTGTTCCTCGAGCGAATCTCCTTCATCCTCCTCCATCATGGCTCCCTCGGCATCCTCCCTTCTAGGTTCCATCTGCAACAACCAAGCATCGCCGTCCACGTTGTTGGAGGAGGAGGATGACATAATGCTAGGCCTTGCAAACTCTAGCAGAAAATAGCTCAAAACGAAAACAGGGGATTGTGTCGTGGTACGGTGGTCAAAACCTTCGGGAGATTATATAATGAATTTTTTACCGACCAAAAGAAGTATCGTGCAAGAAAACGGAGTACGGAGGGCACACGAGGTGCCCACGAGGCAGGGGGCGCGACCTCCACCCACGTGGATGCCACGTGTCCCTTTCGGACTACTTCTTATTTTCCTATTTTCTTAAATATTCTAAAACAGAGAAAAATTGCTATTAGAACTGTTTTGGAGTCGGTTTACTTACCGTACCACATACCTATTCCTTTTCAGAGTCTGAAACGTTCTGGAAAGTGTCCCTTATGTACTCCTCCGGGGTTACGGTATCAACAACATTGGTTTCAACATTTATGGGATTACCTGAGATATAATGCATGTTTGATTCTTTGACCGTTCACCACCCTTGGATTTGTGCCTTCGAAGTTGTTGATTTTTATGGCACCGGAACGATAGACTTCCTCAATAACGTAAGGAACTTCCCATTTAGAGAGGATTTTTCCTGCAAAAAATCTTAAAGGAGAGTTGTATAACAGAACATAATCACCTACATTAAACTCACGCTTTTGTATCCTTTTGTCATGCCATCTTTTAACTTTTTCATTAAACAGTTTGGCATTCTCATAGGCCTGGGTTCTCCACTCATCAAGTGAGCTAATGTTAAATAGTCTCTTCTGACCAGCAAGTTTGAAATCATAATTGAGCTCTTTAATGGCCCAATATGCTTTATGTTCTAGTTCGAGAGGTAAGTGACATGCGTTCCCATAAACCATTTTATACGGAGACATACCCATAAGATTTTTATATGTAGTTCTATAGGCCCATAATGCATCATCAAGTTTCTTGGAAAAATTCTTTCTAGACCTATTGACAGTCTTTTGCAAAATTAATTCGAGTTCTCTATTACTCAATTCTATCTCCAGCGTGGTGTCCTCCATAAGCCTCAGAGTGACATTTGCGTAGGATCTGTTCCTGTTCATGCTCAGGTACACAACACCTAATAACACCATATACTCCTTCTTTATAAAGGTATGGGTCATCCCAGAAGTAATGTCTTGAACCATAGAAAAACTTTTTCTTTTGCTGGTATGTGAAACTAGGTGGTATAAATTTAGCAACAATGTAATTAGCATACTCAGCATACCATGGAGCAGTATGAGAAGCATTTATGACAGCTAATTGTTCATCAGGAAAACTATCATCAATAGGGAGTGGGTCATCAAGAACATTTTCTAACCTAGACAAGTTGTCTGCAACGGGGTTCTCAGCTCCTTTCTATCAATAATATGCAAATCAAATTCTTGTAGCAAGAGAACCCATCTAATAAGTCTAGGTTTAGCATATTTCTTTTCCATAAGATATTTAATAGCAGCATGATCAGTGTGAACAGTTACTATAGAATCAACAATATAAGGTCTGAACTTATCACAAGCAAATACAACTGCCAAAAATTCTTTTTCAGTAGTAGCATAATTTTTCTGGGCACTGTCTAGAGTTTTACTAGATATTGAATAACATTTAATTTCTTATCAACTCTTTGTCCTAGAACAGCACCTACAGCATAATCACTAGCATCACACATAATTTCAAAGGGTAAATTCCAATCAAGTGGCTGAACAATAGGTGCAGAAATCAAGGCTTTCTTAAGTATTTCAAATGCTTCTACACAATCATCATCAAAGACAAAAGGAACATCTTTTTGTAAGAGATTAGTCAAAGGCCTAGAAATTTTTGAGAAGTCTTTAATGAACCTCCTATAAAAACCGACATGACTGAGGAAACTTCTTATACCTTTAATGTCCTTAGGACACATCATCTTTTCAATAGTATCAACCTTAGCTTTATCAACTTCAATACCTCTTTCAGAAATTTTATGCCCCAAGACAATACCTTCATTAACCATAAAGTGGCACTTCTCCCAATTCAAGACAAGATTAGTTTCTTCACATCTCTCCAAAACTCAATCAAGGTTGCTTAAGCAATCATCCAAAGAAGTTCCATACATGGAGAAATCATCCATTAAAACCTCAACAATCTTTTCACAAAAGTTAGAGAATATAGTAGTGATACATCTTTGAAAGGTAGCAGGTGCATTATATAAACCAAAAGGCATACGCCTATAAGCAAAGGTACCGAAAGGGCAAGTAAAAGTGGTCTTTTCCTGATCCTCTTTCGACATGGTATTTGAGAGAAACCAGAATAACCGTCTAGAAAGCAAAAAATGTGTATGTTTGGATAAGCTTTCTAACACTTGATCAATAAAAGGTAAAGGGCACTGATCCTTTCTAGTAGTTTTATTTAATTTGCGGAAATCAATTACCATTCTATAACCTGTAACAATTCTTTGTGCGATCAATTCATCTTTATCATTAGGAACAACAGTAATACCTCCCATCTTAGGGACACAATGGACAGGACTTACCCATTGACTATCAGCAACAGGATAAATTATACCTGCCCCTAAAAGCTTTAGTATTTCATTTCTTACCACTTCTTTCATCTTAGGATTTAACCGCCGTTGGTGATCAACAACCGGTTTAGCGTCTTTCTCCAATTTTATTTTGTGCTGGCATAGAGTGGGACTAATGCCCTTAAGATCATCAAGAATATATCCAATAGCAGCATAGTGGTTCTTCAGAGTTTTCAACAATTTCTCTTCTTCCTGCTCTAAAAGGTTAGCACTAATAATAACAGGGTATATCTTCTTTTCATCAAGATAAGCATATTTAAGAGTATCAGGTAATGGTTTAAGCTCAAATAGGGGATAACCCTTGGGTGGAGGAGGATCCCCTAGAATTTCAACAGGCAAGTTGTGTTTCAAAATAGGCCCCTGTTTAAAGAATACTTCATCTATTTCCCTTCTTTCCTTCACAAACATATCATTTTCATGGTCTAGCAAATATTGTTCTAAAGGATCATTAGGAGGCACGGCAATAGAAGCAAGACCAATAATTACATCTTTACTAGGCAATTCTTTATCATGGGGTTGTCTACGAAATTTAGCAAAATTAAAATCATGAGACATATCCCCTAAACCAACAGAAACAATATCCTTTTTGCAGTCTATCTTAGCATTAACAGTATTCAAGAAGGTTCTACCAAATATAATGGGACAAAAGTCATCTTGTGGGGAACCAAGAACAAGAAAATCAGTAGGATATTTAACTTTCCCACACAAAAATTCAACATCTCTAACAATCCCAACTGGTGAAATAGTATCTCTATTGGCAAGCTCAATTGTAACATCAATACCTTCTATCTCAGCAGGTCCAATATCATGCATAATTTCTTCATATAAGGAATGAGGTATTGCACTCGCACTAGCACCCATGTCACATAAGTCATGATATCAATGATCTCCTATTTTAACAGAAACAACAAGCATGCCTACAAGAGGTCTATGTTTATCTTTAGTATCGGGTCTAGCAATTCTAGCAGCTTCATCACAGAAGTAAATAACACGCCCATCAATATTATCGACCATGTCGGGGGGATGAACCCCGGGCAGGCAACGGGACCCGGATCCTTTTCAAAAACAACTGGTCCGGCATCGCCCCTCAAGACGGCTCGCGCTTGGTCGGGTCACTCGACCCGGCCAAGCCCCCTCGACCCGGCTTAATCCTCAAGACTTCTCCAACAAGCCAGCCCAAGGCAGCTGAGCCCGACACACCAAGACTTATCCAACAAGCCAGCTCCACCTTGGCGTGTACTCCAACCTGCAAGGGTTAGTGGCCATCCCATCCCAGCCATACGATGGGACGAGTCGCCACCAACTGATGACCGAAGCCACAGTGCCCCGCCCATGCCTTTGGTCAGCCGGATGAGTCATCAGTGCCCCCCACCTACCCACTGACCAGGCTCGGTGTGGCAACAATGCACCCGACGTCACCCATGATGCCAGCAAGCGGCAACCTAACAGAGCGCCACTGTAGCCGACTCAACTTTGCCACTCCTTGACGATCGACAAGACGGCCAACAGTGCCACCGTACTTGGCGGCCCCACGCCCAGGGAACCCGGCGAGACCTGGTACCCGGAGGGACCTAGCACCGGGTTCCTAGACGCTGACTACCCAGCCCCATGGCCTTGTAACATTACCATTGTACCCCTGGGGGTTGACCTATAAAACCCCCAGGAGGCCTCCATGCACGGGGGTGAGAGAGCAAGTTGGTGAAGAGATCCGACCAGTAGAACACACACAGAGGAAGAGAGCAGCCCAAGCCTTGGCCTTCCTTTCTTCCTCCCTAATACAGCTCAAGGAGCAACCCTGTACTGTAGCGTATAAACCACACTCGGCAGGATTAGGTGTGTTATCTCTCCGGAGAGCCCCGAACCTGGGTATGTCTTGCGTCCCACGCTCGCTCATGCCGACCTCGCCTCTGGAGCCCACTAGTGCCCTCGAGCCTCCTCCTCTCTTTAGCCATCCCATGGCATCTGTCGTGCACCCACCACGACAGTTGGTGCGCACCGTGGGGCAGCTAGAGGTCTTGGCTTGGAGGATGCTTTAGACAGGGCTCTACTCCGACTCCGACGAGCCCGTCACGCTGGCGGTCAACATCATCGATGCACTCGCCATCTCCTTCGCCGCGCTGCACATCTCCGATGCGCCTGCGGCCGACGAGTACCCCAGGGAGGTGCTTGACTTTTCTAACTCCCCCCTTTCCCTCGGCGGCGGCGCCCGCCGGGGCAATGGACCTCTGTGTGGAGGTTTTAATCACCGACACCGGCACCACTTCCTCGTCTAGCGCGGCGAGGAAGGCTGCCGAAGCTAGGACCGCAGCTAGGCGGGCAGTGATGACCCACAAGTATAGGGGATCTATCGTTGTCCTTTCGATAAGTAAGAGTGTCGAACCCAACGAGGAGCAGAAGGAAATGAGAACCGGTTTTCAGCAAGGTATTCTCTGCAAGTACTAAAATAAGTGGTAACATATAGTTTTGTGATAAGATAATTTGTAACGAGCAACAAGTAACAAAAGTAAATAAAGTGCAGCAAGGTGTCCCAATCCTTTTTGTAGCAAAGGACAAGCCTGGACAAACTCTTATATAAGGAAAAGCATTCCCGAGGACACATGGGAATATCGTCAAGCTAGTTTTCATCACATTCATATGATTCGCGTTCGGTACTTTGATAATTTGATATGTGCGTGGACCGGTGCTTGGGTGCTATTCTTACTTGAACAAGCATCCCACTTATGATTAACCTCTATGGCAAGCATCCGCAGCTACAACAAAAGTATTAAGTTAAACCTAACCATAGCATGAAACATATGGATCCAAATCAGCCCCTTACGAAGCAACGCATAAACTAGGGTTTAAGCTTCTGTCACTCTAGCAACCCATCATCTATTATTACTTCCCAATGCCTTTCTCTAGGCCCAAATAATGGTGAAGTGTTATGTAGTCGATGTTCACATAACACCACTAGAGGCTAGACAACATACATCTCATCCAAATATCAAACGAATACCAAATTCACATGACTACTAATAGCAAGACTTCTCCCTTGTCCTCAGGAACAAATGTAACTACTCACAAAGCATAAACATGTTCATAATCAGAGGGGTATTAATATGCATATAGGATCTGAACATATGATCTTACACCAAATAAACCAACTAGCATCAACTACAAGGAGTAATCAACACTACTAGCAACCTACTAGCACCAATCCCGGACTTGGACACAAGAATTGGATACAAGAGATGAACTAGGGTTTTGAGATGAGATGGTGCTGATGAAGATGTTGATGGAGATTGCCCTCTCCTGATGAGAGGAGCGTTGGTGATGACGATGACGATGATTTCCCCCTCCGGGAGGGAAGTTTCCCCGGCAGAACAGCTCTGCCGGAGCCCTAGATTGGTTCCACCAAGGTTCCGCCTCGTGGCGGCGGAGTTTCTTCCCGAAAGGTTGCTTCTGGTTTTTTTCTCGACGAAAGACTTCATATAGCAGAAGATGGTCATCGGAGAGCCACCAGAGGGCCCATGAGGTAGGGGGGCGCACCCTAGGGGGGGCACCCCCACCCTCGTGGACAGGGTGTGGGCCCCTTGGTCTTCATCTTTGGCGAGGATTTTCCATTATTTGTTATAAGATCTTCCGTGGAGTTTCAGGACTTTTGGAGTTGTGCAGAATAGGTCTCTAATATTTGCTCCTTTTCCAGCCCAGAATTCCAGCTGCCGGCATTCTCCCTCCTTATGTAAACCTTGGAAAATAAGAGAGAATAGCCATAAGTATTGTGACATAATGTGAAATAACAGCTCATAATGCAATAAATATCGATATAAAACATGATGCAAAATGGACGTATCAACTCCCCCTAGCTTAGACCTCGCTTGCCCTCAAGCGAAAGCCAATAACAATAAATATGTCCCCGTGTTTAGAGGTAGAGGCGACGATAAAAATAAAATACGGACATGAAGGTGAAGGAAATATGCTCTAGAGGCAATAATAAAGTTATTATTTATTTCCTTATAATCATGATAAATGTTTATTATTCATGCTAGAATTGTATTAACCGGAAACATAATACATGTGTGAATACATAGACAAACAAAGTGTCACTAGTATGCCTCTACTTGACTAGCTCGTTAATCAAAGATGGTTATGTTTTCTAACCATGAACAATGAGTTGTTATTTGATTAACGGGATCGCATCATTAAGAGAATGATCTGATTGACATGACCCATTCCATTAGCTTAGCACCCGATCGTTTAGTATGTTGCTATTGCTTTCTTCATGACTTATACATGTTCCTATAACTATGAGATTATGCAACTCCCGTTTACCGGAGGAACACTTTGGGTACTACCAAACGTCACAACCTAACTGGGTGATTATAAAGGAGTACTACAGGTGTCTCCAAAGGTACATGTTGGGTTGGCGTATTTCGAGATTAGGTTTTGTCACTCCGATTGTCGGAGAGGTATCTCTGGGCCCTCTCGGTAATGCACATCACTTAAGCCTTGCAAGCAGTACAACTAAATGAGTTAGTTGCGGATGATGTATTACAGAACGAGTAAAGAGACTTGCCGGCAATGAGATTGAACTAGGTATGGGATACCGACGATCGAATCTCGGGCAAGTAACATACCGATGACAAAGGGAACAATGTATGTTGTTATGCGGTCTGACCGATAAAGATCTTCGTAGAATATGTAGGAGCCAATATGGGCATCCAGGTCCCGCTATTGGTTATTGACCGGAGACATGTCTCGGTCATGTCTACATTGTTCTCGAACCCGTAGGGTCCGCATGCTTAAGGTTACGATGACAGTTATATTATGAGTTTATGCATTTTGATGTACCGAAGGTTGTTCGGAGTCTCGGATGTGATCACGGACATGACGAGGAGTCTCGAAATGGTCAAGACATAAAGATTGATATATTGGAAGCCTAAGTTTGGATATCGGAAGTGTTCCGGGTGAAATCGGGATTTTACCGGAGTACCGGGAAGGTTACCGGAACCCCCGGGAGCTAAATGGGCCATGATGGGCCTTAGTGGAAAAGAGAAGAGGCAGCCCTACATGGGCTGCGCGCCTCCCCCTTCCCCTAGTCCTATTAGGACTAGGAGAGGTGGCCGGCCCCCTCTCTCTCTTTTCCCCCTCCGCGAATCCTATTCCAACTAGGATTGGGGGGGGGGGGGAATCCTACTCCGAGAGGGAGTAGGACTCTCCTGGCGCGCCACACCTTGGCCGGCCAGCCTCCCCCCTCTAGTCCTTTATATACTGAGGCAGAGGCACCCTACAACACACAAGTTGATCCACGTGATCTATTCCTTAGCCGTGTGCGGTGCCCCCAGCCACCATAGTCCTCGATAATACTGTAGCGGAGTTTAGGCGAAGCCCTGCTGCTGTAGTACATCAAGATCATCACCACGCCGTCGTGCTGACGGAACTCTTCCCCGACACTTTGCTGGATCAGAGTCCGGGGATCGTCATCGAGCTGAACGTGTGCTCAAACTCGGAGGTGCCGTAATTTCGGTGCTTGATCGGTCGGATCGGGAAGACGTACGACTACTACCTCTACGTTGCGTCAACGCTTCCGCAGTCGGTCTGCGTGGGTACGTAGACAACACTCTCCCATCTTGTTGCTATGCATCACATGATCTTGCGTGAGCGTAGGAATTTTTTTGAAATTACTACGAAACCCAACAGTGGCATCCGAGGCTAGGTTATTTATGTTGATGTTATATGCACGAGTAGAACACAAGTGAGTTGTGGGCGATATAAGTCATACTGCCTACCAGCATGTCATACTTTGGTTCGGCGGCATTGTTGGACGAGACGACCCGGACCAACATTACGCGTATGCTTACGCGAGACCGGTTTCCCCGACGTGCTTTGCACATAGGTGGCTTGCGGGCGACTGTCTCTCCAACTTTAGTTGAACCAAGTATGGCTACGCCCGGTCCTTGCGAAGGTTAAAACGGAGTCTATTTGACAAACTATCGTTGTGGTTTTGATGCGTAGGTGAGATTGGTTCTTGCTTAAGCCCGTAGCAGCCACGTAAAACTTGCAACAACAAAGTAGAGGACGTCTAACTTGTTTTTGCAGGGCATGTTGTGATGTGATATGGTCAAGACATGATGCTGAATTTTATTGTATGAGATGATCATGTTTTGTAACCGAGTTATCGGCAACTGGCAGGAGCCTTATGGTTGTCGTTTTATTGTATGCAATGCAATCGCGATGTAATGCTTTACTTTTATCACTAAGCGGTAGCGATAGTCGTAGAAGCACAAGCTTGGCGAGACGACAACGATGCTACGATGGAGATCAAGGTGTCACGCTGGTGACGATGGTGATCACGACGGTGCTTCGGAGATGGAGATCACAAGCACAAGATGATGATGGCCATATCATATCACTTATATTGATTGCATGTGATGTTTATCCTTTTATGCATCTTATCTTGCTTTGATTGACGGTAGCATTATAAGATGATCTCTCACTAAATTATCAAGAAGTGTTCTCCCTGAGTATGCACCGTTGCGAAAGTTCTTCGTGCTGAGACACCACGTGATGATCGGGTGTGATAGGTTCTACGTTCAAATACAACGGGTGCAAAACAGTTGCACACGCGGAATACTCAGGTTATACTTGACGAGCCAAGCATATACAGATATGGCCTCGGAACACGGAGACTGAAAGGTCGAGCGTGAATCATATAGTAGATATGATCAACATAACGATGTTCACCATTGAAAACTACTCCATCTCACGTGATGATCGGTTATGGTTTAGTTGATTTGGATCACGTAATCACTTAGAGGATTAGAGGGATGTCTATCTAAGTGGGAGTTCTTTAATTAATTTGATTAACTGAACTTAAATTTATCATGAAACTTAGTACCTGATTAGTATCTTGCTTGTTTATGTTTGATTGTAGATAGATGGCTCGTGCTGTTGTTCCGTTGAATTTTAATGCGTTCCTTGAGAAAGCAAAGTTGAAAGATGATGGTAGCAATTACACGGACTGGGTCCGTAACTTGAGGATTATCCTCATTGCTGCACAGAAGAATTACGTCCTGGAAGCACCGCTGGGTGCCAGGCCTGCTGCAGGAGCAACGCCGGATGTTATGAACGTCTGGCAGAGCAAAGCTGATGACTACTCGATAGTTCAGTGTGCCATGCTTTACGGCTTAGAATCGGGACTTCAACGACGTTTTGAACGTCATGGAGCATATGAGATGTTCCAGGAGTTGAAGTTAATATTTCAAGCAAATGCCCGGATTGAGAGATATGAAGTCTCCAATAAGTTCTATAGCTGCAAGATGGAGGAGAACAGTTCTGTCAGTGAGCATATACTCAAAATGTCTGGGTATAATAATCACTTGATTCAATTGGGAGTTAATCTTCCAGATGATTGCGTCATTGACAGAATTCTTCAATCACTGCCACCAAGCTACAAGAGCTTCGTGATGAACTATAATATGCAAGGGATGAACAAGACTATTCCCGAGCTCTTCGCGATGCTGAAAGCTGCGGAGGTAGAAATCAAGAAGGAGCATCAAGTGTTGATGGTCAACAAGACCACTAGTTTCAAGAAAAAGGGCAAAGGGAAGAAGAAGGGGAACTTCAAAAAGAACGGCAAACAAGTTGCTACTCAAGAGAAGAAACCCAAACCTGGACCTAAGCCTGAAACTGAGTGCTTCTATTGCAAGCAGACTGGTCACTGGAAGCGGAACTGCCCCAAGTATTTGGCGGATAAGAAGGATGGCAAGGTGAACAAAGGTATATGTGATATACATGTTATTGATGTGTACCTTACTAATGCTCGCAGTAGCACCTGGGTATTTGATACTGGTTCTGTTGCTAATATTTGCAACTCGAAACAGGGACTACGGATCAAGCGAAGATTGGTTAAGGACGAGGTGACGATGCGCGTGGGAAACGGTTCCAAAGTCGATGTGATCGCAGTCGGCACGCTACCTCTACATCTACCTTCGGGATTAGTATTAGACCTAAATAATTGTTATTTGGTGCCAGCGTTAAGCATGAACATTATATCTGGATCTTGTTTGATGCGAGACGGTTATTCATTTAAATCAGAGAATAATGGTTGTTCTATTTATATGAGTAATATCTTTTATGGTCATGCACCCTTGAAGAGTGGTCTATTCTTGTTGAATCTCGATAGTAGTAACACACATATTCATAATGTTGAAGCCAAAAGATGCAGAGTTGATAATGAGAGTGCAACTTATTTGTGGCACTGCCGTTTAGGTCATATCGGTGTAAAGCGCATGAAGAAACTCCATTCTGATGGACTTTTGGAACCACTTGATTATGAATCACTTGGTACTTGCGAACCGTGCCTCATGGGCAAGATGACCAAAACACCGTTCTCCGGTACTATGGAGAGAGCAACAGATTTGTTGGAAATCATACATACAGATGTATGTGGTCCGATGAATATTGAGGCTCGTGGCGGATATCGTTATTTTCTCACCTTCACAGATGATTTAAGCAGATATGGGTATATCTACTTAATGAAACATAAGTCTGAAACATTTGAAAAGTTCAAGGAATTTCAGAGTGAAGTTGAAAATCATCGTAACAAGAAAATAAAGTTTCTACGATCTGATCGTGGAGGAGAATATTTGAGTTACGAGTTTGGTGTACATTTGAAAAATTGTGGAATAGTTTCGCAACTCACGCCACCCGGAACACCACAGCGTAATGGTGTGTCCGAACGTCGTAATCGTACTTTACTAGATATGGTGCGATCTATGATGTCTCTTACTGATTTACCGCTATCGTTTTGGGGATACGCTCTAGAGACGGCCGCATTCACGTTAAATAGGGCACCATCAAAATCCGTTGAGACGACGCCTTATGAACTGTGGTTTGGCAAGAAACCAAAGTTGTCGTTTCTGAAAGTTTGGGGCTGCGATGCTTATGTGAAAAAGCTTCAACCTGATAAGCTCGAACCCAAATCGGAGAAATGTGTCTTCATAGGATATCCAAAGGAAACTATTGGATACACCTTCTATCACAGATCCGAAGGCAAGACTTTTGTTGCTAAATTCGGAAACTTTCTAGAGAAGGAGTTTTTCTCGAAAGAAGTGAGTGGGAGGAAAGTAGAACTTGACGAGGTAACTGTACCTGCTCCCTTATTGGAAAGTAGTACATCACACAAAACTGTTTCAGTGACACCTACACCAGTTAGTGAGGAAGCTAATGATAATGATCATGAAACTTCAGATCAAGATACTACTGAACCTCGTAGATCAACCAGAGTGAGATCCGCGCCAGAGTGGTACGGTAATCCTGTTCTGGAAGTCATGCTACTAGATCATGATGAACCTACGAACTATGAAGAAGCAATGGTGAGCCCAGATTCCGCAAAATGGCTTGAAGCCATGAAATCTGAGATGGGATCCATGTATGAGAACAAAGTATGGACTTTGGTTGACTTGCCCGATGATCGGCAAGCAATTGAGAATAAATGGATCTTCAAGAAGAAGACTGACGCTGACGGTAATGTTACTGTCTACAAAGCTCGACTTGTCGCAAAAGGTTTTCGACAAGTTCAAGGGGTTGACTACGATGAGACCTTCTCACCCGTAGCGATGCTTAAGTCTGTCCGAATCATGTTAGCAATTGCCGCATTTTATGATTATGAAATTTGGCAAATGGATGTCAAAACTGCATTCCTGAATGGATTTCTGGAAGAAGAGTTGTATATGATGCAACCAGAAGGTTTTGTCGATCCAAAGGGAGCTAACAAAGTGTGCAAGCTCCAGCGATCCATTTATGGACTGGTGCAAGCCTCTCGGAGTTGGAATAAACGCTTTGATAGTGTGATCAAAGCATTTGGTTTTATACAGACTTTCGGAGAAGCCTGTATTTACAAGAAAGTGAGTGGGAGCTCTGTAGCATTTCTGATATTATATGTGGATGACATATTACTGATTGGAAATGATATAGAATTTCTGGATAGCATAAAGGGATACTTGAATAAGAGTTTTTCAATGAAAGACCTCGGTGAAGCTGCTTACATATTAGGCATAAAGATCTATAGAGATAGATCAAAACGCTTAATTGGACTTTCACAAACAACATACCTTGACAAATTTTTGAAGAAGTTCAAAATGGATCAAGCAAAGAAAGGATTCTTGCCTGTGTTACAAGGTGTGAAATTGAGTAAGACTCAATGCCCGACCACTGCAGAAGATAGAGAGAATATGAAAGATGTTCCCTATGCATCAGCGATAGGATCTATCATGTATGCAATGCTGTGTACCAGACCTGATGTGTGCCTTGCTATAAGTCTAGCAGGGAGGTACCAAAGTAATCCAGGAGTGGATCACTGGACAGCGGTCAAGAACATCCTGAAATACCTGAAAAGGACTAAGGATATGTTTCTCGTATATGGAGGTGACAAAGAGCTCGTCGTAAATGGTTACGTTGATGCAAGCTTTGACACTGATCCGGACGATTCTAAATCGCAAACCGGATACGTGTTTACATTAAACGGTGGAGCTGTCAGTTGGTGCAGTTCTAAACAAAGCGTCGTAGCGGGATCTACATGTGAAGCGGAGTACATAGCTGCTTCGGAAGCAGCGAACGAAGGAGTCTGGATGAAGGAGTTCATATCCGATCTAGGTGTCATACCTAGTGCATCGGGTCCAATGAAAATCTTTTGTGACAATACTGGTGCAATTGCCTTGGCAAAGGAATCCAGATTTCACAAGAGAACCAAGCACATCAAGAGACGCTTCAATTCCATCCGGGATCTAGTCCAGGTGGGAGACATAGAGATTTGCAAGATACATACGGATCTGAATGTTGCAGACCCGTTGACTAAGCCTCTTCCACGAGCAAAACATGATCAGCACCAAGGCTCCATGGGTGTTAGAATCATTACGGTGTAATCTAGATTATTGACTCTAGTGCAAGTGGGAGACTGAAGGAAATATGCCCTAGAGGCAATAATAAAGTTATTATTTATTTCCTTATAATCATGATAAATGTTTATTATTCATGCTAGAATTGTATTAACCGGAAACATAATACATGTGTGAATACATAGACAAACAAAGTGTCACTAGTATGCCTCTACTTGACTAGCTCGTTAATCAAAGATGGTTATGTTTCCTAACCATGAACAATGAGTTGTTATTTGATTAACGGGGTCACATCATTAAGAGAATGATCTGATTGACATGACCCATTCCATTAGCTTAGCACCCGATCGTTTAGTATGTTGCTATTGCTTTCTTCATGACTTATACATGTTCCTATAACTATGAGATTATGCAACTCCCGTTTACCGGAGGAACACTTTGGGTACTACCAAATGTCACAACGTAACTGGGTGATTATAAAGGAGTACTACAGGTGTCTCCAAAGGTACATGTTGGGTTGGCGTATTTCGAGATTAGGTTTTGTCACTCCGATTGTCGGAGAGGTATCTCTGGGCCCCTCTCGGTAATGCACATCACTTAAGCCTTGTAAGCAGTACAACTAAATGAGTTAGTTGCGGATGATGTATTACGGAACGAGTAAAGAGACTTGCCGGCAATGAGATTGAACTAGGTATGGGATACCGACAATCGAATCTCGGGCAAGTAACATACCGATGACAAAGGGAACACCGTATGTTGTTATGCGGTCTGACCGATAAAGATCTTCGTAGAATATGTAGGAGCCAATATGGGCATCCAGGTCCCGCTATTGGTTATTGACCGGAGACATGTCTCGGTCATGTCTACATTGTTCTCGAACCCGTAGGGTCCGCACGCTTAAGGTTACGATGACAGTTATATTATGAGTTTATGCATTTTGATGTACCGAAGGTTGTTCGGAGTCCCAGATGTGATCACGGACATGACGAGGAGTCTCGAAATGGTCGAGACGTAAAGATTGATATATTGGAAGCCTAAGTTTGGATATCGGAAGTGTTCCGGGTGAAATCAGGATTTTACCGGAGTACCGGGAAGGTTACCGGAACCCCCGGGAGCTAAATGGGCCATGATGGGCCTTAGTGGAAAAGAGAAGAGGCAGCCCTACATGGGCTGCGCGCCTCCCCCTTTCCCTAGTCCTATTAGGACTAGGAGAGGTGGCCGGCCCCCCCTCTCTCTTTTTCCCCTCCGCAAATCCTATTCCAACTAGGATTGGGGGGGGGGGGGGAATCCTACTCCTAGAGGGAGTAGGACTCTCCTGGCACGCCACACCTTGGCCGGCCAGCCTCCCCCCTCTAGTCCTTTATATACTGAGGCAGAGGCACCCTAGAACACACAAGTTGATCCACGTGATCTATTCCTTAGCCGTGTGCGGTGCCCCCAGCCACTATAGTCCTCGATAATACTCTAGCGGAGTTTAGGCGAAGCCCTGCTGCTGTAGTACATCAAGATCGTCACCACGCCGTCGTGCTGACGAAACTCTTCCCCGACACTTTGCTGGATCGGAGTCCGGGGATCGTCATCGAGCTGAACGTGTGCTCGAACTCGGAGGTGCCGTAGTTTCGGTGCTTGATCGGTCGGATCGGGAAGACGTACGACTACTTCCTCTACATTGCGTCAACGCTTCCGCAGTCGGTCTGCGTGGGTACATAGACAACACTCCCCCATCTCGTTGTTATGCATCACATGATCTTGCGTGAGCGTAGGATTTTTTTTTGAAATTACTACGAAACCCAACAGAAGGCATCATGATTATTCTCTTGACAACATATATAGATATTGTCATATGATTACTTATGTTCAAGTGATGATCTATTCACAATGCAAAAGTATGAATCAGAAACCTTATTGAGAACCAACAAACTATAACCTCCGTCATTGAAGCAATTGCAATTTATCAGAACATCATAAAGAGTCTATGTCAGAGCTAAAAAGCAAGTCCACATACTCAACTATCATCTAGTCCTTCATAATTGCTAACACTCACGCAATACTTGTGGTTACGGAGTTTTAATTGGACACAGAGAAAGATAGGGGCTTATAGTTTCGCCCCACAACCTTTTACCTTGAGGGTAATGTCAACAATAATAACTCATGCCCCCTACATCCAATTAGATATATATATATATATATATATATATATATATATATATATATATATATATATATATATATATATATATATATATATATATATCAGGTTATTTCCAACATGCTGGGCTTGCCAAAGGATAAAATGAAAAAGGAAAGGTGAAGATCACCATGACTCTTACATAAGGTAGAAGATAATAATAAAAGATAGGCCCTTCGCAGAGGAAAGCAGAGGTTGCCATGCGCTTTTATGGTTAGATGCACAAAATCTTAATGCGAAAGAACGTCACTTTATATTGCCCCTTGTGATATGAACCTTTATTATGCAGTCTATCGCTTTTATTACTTCCACATCACAAGATCATATAAAGCTTATTTCTTCCATACCAATCAATCATACATATTTAGAGCAATTTTTATTACTTTGCACCGATGACAACTTACTTGAAGGATCTTAGTCAATCCATAGGTAGATATGGTGGACTCTCATGGCAAAACTGGTTTAAGGCTATTTGGAAGCACAAGTAGTATCTCTACTTGGTGCCGAGAATTTGGCTAGCAAGAGGGGGAAAGGCAAGCTCAACATGTTGGAGGATCCATGACAATATACTTTATCTCAGATATAAGAAAACATAACTCATCACGTTGTCTTCCTTGTCCAATATCAACTCTTTAGCATGTCATATTTTAATGAGTGCTCCCAATCATAAAAGATGTCAATGATAATATATTTATATGTGAAACCTCTCTTTCCTTATTACTTCCTATTAATTGCAACGATGACCAAAGCTATATCTGCCAACTCCCAACAACTTTTAAATCATCATACTCTTCCTATGTGAAGTCATTACTCTCAATAAGATCAATATGAACTTTTGTTTCTTTTTATTCTTTTTATCTTTTCTTTTATTCACCCAAGATCATAGCAAGAAAATCAAGCCCTTGACTCAACACTAATATTTATTATATAGAGCACGGACTTGATTACATAGAGAGATCATAAAGCAAAACATAAAACTAGATCATGCCATAAACTTTATTCTACTAGATCAAAATACTACTAATAGGATCGAACTAAGGTAAACGGTAAAGAGAGGAGTTGTGATTGTGATACAATACCGGGGCACCTCCCCCAAGCTTGGCGGTTGCCAAGGGGAGTGCACATACCCACGTGATTATGTCTCCTTGGTTGGTGTTGGTGAAGATGGAGGTGATGGATAGTCGCACATCGAGCGTAAGAGGTCCTCTAGCTTGCGAATAATGCCCTTGAGTGCAAAGATATGCTCCTTCAACAAAATATTTTCTCTTGTGAGATACTTGTTTTGAATAGGAGTTAACTCAATCATCTGGAAAGCTTCGATCTCAGTTGGGGTAAGAAGGTTGTGATCAAGTTGAAGTATGTCTTCTGTTGCCGGAGCCTGGTTCTCCGTGGCCTTCTTGATCCCTTCATCCTTGTTGATCTCCATGGGTTCCTCCCTCTTCAGATCTATCTTCATTATCCAAGCATCTTTGTCACCGTTGTTGGAGGCGGGGGACGACATGATGCCTGGCCTTGACAACCCTAACAGAGAACAGCCCAAAACAAGAACAGAGGATATTTGCATGATACGGGAGTCAAAATGTTCAGGAGAATATATAGTGAATTTTTACCGACCAAAATACGTATCGTGCAATAAAACGGAGTCCGGAAGGCACACGAGGTGCTCACGAGGTAGGGGGCGCGCCCAGGGGGGTACGATGCGCCCTCCACCCTCGTGGGTCCCTCATGTCCTTCCCGGACTGCTACTTATTTTTCTATTTTTCTAAATATTCCAAAACGAAGAAATATTGCCTTAAAAACTGTTTTGGAGTCGGTTTACTTACCGTACCTGTCTGAATTATGCCCTAGAGGCAATAATAAATTATTTATTATTATATTATATTTCATTGTTCATGATAATCGTTTATTACCCATGCTAGAATTGTATTGATAGGAAACTCAGATACATGTGTGGATACATAGACAACACCATGTCCCTAGTAAGCCTCTAGTTGACTAGCTCGTTGATCAATAGATGGTTACAGTTTCTTGACCAGGGACATTGGATCTTGTTGATAATGGGATCACATCATTAGGAGAATGATGTGATGGACAAGACCCAATCCTAAGCCTAGCACATAGATCGTGTAGTTCGTATGCTAAAGCTTTTCTAATGTCAAGTATCATTTCCTTAGACCATGAGATTGTTGAATGCTTTGGGTGTACCAAATGTCACAACGTAACTGGGTGGCTATAAAGGTTCACTACAGGTATCTCCGAAAGTGTCTGTTGGGTTGGCGCGAATCAAGACTGGGATTTGTCACTCCGTGCAAACGGAGAGGTATCTCTGGGCCCACTCGGTAGGACATCATCATAATGTGCACAATGTGATCAAGGAGTTGATCATGGGATGATGTGTTACGGAACGAGTAAAGAGACTTGCCAGTAATGAGATTGAACAAGGTATCGGGATACCGACGATCGAATCTTGGGCAAGTATCGTACCGATGGACAAAGGGAATTGTATACAGGATTGATTGAATCCTTGACATCGTGGTTCATCCGATGAGATCATCGTGGAGCATGTGGGAGCCAACATGGGTATCCAGATCCCGCTGTTGGTTATTGACCGGAGAGTTGTCTCGGCCATGTCTGCATGACTCCCGAGCCCGTAGGGTCTACACACTTAAGGTTCGATGACGCTAGGGTTATAGGGAATAGATATACGTGGTTACTGAATGTTGTTCGGAGTCCCGGATGAGATCCCGGACGTCACGAGGAGTTCCGTAATGGTCCGGAGGTAAAGATTTATATATGGGAAGTCATCATACGGTCACCGGAATAATTCGGGGGTTACCGGTATCGTACCGGGACCACTGGAGGGGTTCCGGGGGTCCACCGGGAGGGTCCACCTGCCCCGGAGGGCCCTATGGGCTGTGTGTGGAGAGAGGACCAGCCCCTTAGTGGGTTGGGTGCCTCCCCCCTAGGGCCCATGCGCATAGGGTTTGGGGTAAACCTAAAGGGGGGCGCCCCCCTTGCCTTGGGGGGCAAGGCAACCCCCCTTGGCCGCCGCCCCCTCCTCAGATTGGATCTGAGGGGCCCGGCCCCCCTCTCCCTTGCCCCTATATATATGTGGGAGGTGGGAGGGCAGCCGCACCCAAGTTCTGGCGCAGCCCTCCCCCTCTCCCAAGTCCTCTTCTTCTCCCGCGGTGCTTGGCGAAGCCCTGCAGGATTACCACGCTCCTCCTTCACCACCATGCCATCATGCTGCTGCTGCATGGAGTCCTCCCCAACCTCTCCTTCTCCCCTTGCTGGATCAAGGCGTAGGAGACGTCACCGGGCTGTACGTGTGTTGAACGCGGAGGTGCCATCCGTTCGGCACTAGGATCATCGGTGATTTGGATCACGACGAGTACGACTCCATCAACCCCATTCACTTGAACGCTTCCGCTTAGCGATCTACAAGGGTATGTAGATGCACTCTCCTTCCCCTCGTTGCTAGATTACTCCATAGATTGATCTTGGTGATGCGTAGAAAATTTTAAATTTCAGCTACGATCCCCAACAGTGGCATCATGAGCTAGGTCTATGTGTAGTTTCTATGCACGAGTAGAACACAAAGCAGTTGTGGGCGTGGATATTGTCAATTTGCTTGCCGTTACTAGTCTTATCTTGATTCAGCGGCATCGTGGGATGAAGCGGCCCGGACCGACCTTACACGTACTCTTACGTGAGACTGGTTCCACCGACTGACATGCACTAGTTGCATAAGGTGGCTAGCGGGTGTCTGTCTCTCCCACTTTAGTCGGATTGGATTCGATGAAAAGGGTCCTTATGAAGGGTAAATAGAAGTTGGCATGTCACGTTGTGGTTTTCGCGTAGGTAAGAAACATTCTTGCTAGAAACCTATAGCAGCCACGTAAAAACTTGCAACAACAATTAGAGGACGTCTAACTTGTTTTTGCAGCATATGCCATGTGATGTGATAGGGCCAAAAGGATGTGATGAATGATATATGTGATGTATGAGATTGATCATGTTCTTGTAATAGGAATCACGACTTGCATGTCGATGAGTATGACAACCGGCAGGAGCCATAGGAGTTGTCTTAATTTATTTATGACCTGCGTGTCAACATAAACGTCATGTAATTACTTTACTTTATTGCTAAAGCATTAGCCATAGTAGTAGAAGTAATAGATGACAAGACAACTTCAAGAAGACACGACGATGGAGATCATGATGATGGAGATCATGGTGTCATGCCGGTGACAACGATGATCATGGAGCCCCGAAGATGGAGATCAAAAGGAGCAAAATGATATTGGCCATATCATGTCACTATTTGATTGCATGTGATGTTTATCATGTTTTACATCTTATTTGCTTAGACCGACGGTAGCTTAAATAAGATGATCCCTCACTAAAATTTCAAGAAAAGTGTTCCCCCTAACTGTGCACCGTTGCGAAGGTTCGTCGTTTCGAAGCACCATGTGATGATCGGGTGTGATAGATTCTAACGTTCGAATACAACGGGTGTAAGCCAGATTTACACACGCAATACACTTAGGTTGACTTGACGAGCCTAGCATGTACAGACATGGCCTCGGAACACGGAAGACCGAAAGGTCGAGCATGAGTCATATAGAAGATACGATCAACATGAAGATGTTCACCGATGTTGACTAGTCCGTCTCACGTGATGATCGGACACGGCCTAGTTGACTCGGATCATGTTTCACTTAGATGACTAGAGGGATGTCTATCTGAGTGGGAGTTCATTAAATAATTTGATTAGATGAACTCAATTATCATGAACATAGTCTAAATTGTCTTTGCAAATATGTTGTAGATAAATAGCTCACGTTGTAGCTCCTTGTTTCAATACGTTCCTAGAGAAAGATTAAGTAGAAAGATATTGTAAGCAATGATGCAGACTGGGTTCATAGTCCAAGGAGTGTCCTCACTGCTACACAGAAGGCTTATGTCTTTGATGCACTGCTCGATGTGCAAACCCCTACAATGTCGTATGTGGGTGTTGTGAACACCTGACAGACACATCCTGATGACTACTTCATAGTTTAGTGCACCATACTTTACGGCTTAGAATCGGGATTCCAATGACGTTTTGAATGCCATAAGACATATGAGATGTTCCAAGAGCTGAAATTGGGATTTCAGGCTCATGCCCGTATTGAGAGGTATGAGACCTCTGACAAGTTCTTTGCCTACAAGATGGAGGAGAATAGCTCAGCTAGTGAGCATGTGCTCAGAATGTGTGGGTGCTACAATCACTTAAATCAAGTGGGAGTTAAACTTCTGGATAAGATAGTGATTGATAGAGTTCTCTAGCCACTATCACTAAGGTACTAGATCTTCGTGATGAACTATGATATGCAAGGGATGGAGTTGATCCCGGAGCTGTTCGTGGTGCTTAAGACCGCAAAAGGTAGAAATCAAGAAGGAGCATCAAGTGTTGATGATTTAACAAGACCACTGGTTTCAAGAAGGGCAAGGGCTAGAAGGGAAACTTCATGGATGGCAAACCAGTTGCCGCTCCAGTGAAGGAACCCAAGGTTGAACCCAAACCCGAGACTAAGTGCTTCTATTGTAAGGGGAACGGTCACTAGTAGCAGAATTACCCCAAATACATGGTAGATAAGAAGGCTAGCAACTTCAACAAAGTATATACGTGTTATTAATGTGTACCTCACTAGTACTCCTGGTAGCACCTGGGTATTGGATACCGGTTCAGTTACTATTATTGGTGACTTGAAGCAAAAGCTACAGAGACTGGCTAAGGGCGAGGTGACGATGTGTTGGAAGTGTTTCCAAAGTTGATGAGATCACCATCACACGCTCCATCTGCCTTCGGGATTAGTATTGAACCTAGATAAATGTTATCAGGTGTCTACGTTGAGCATGAATATGATTAGAACATGTTCATTGCAATACGGTTATTCATTTAAGTTAGTGAATAATGGTTATTCTGTTTACATGAATAATACCTTTCATGGTCATGCACCCTATGTGAATGGTTCATTGAATCTCGGTCATGGTAGTACACATGTTCACGCCAAAAGATGTAGAGTTAATAATGAAAGTACCACTTTCTTGTGGCACTGACGCTTAGGTCATATTGGTGTAAGATGCATGAAGAAACTCCATATTGATGGATGTTTGGAGTCACTTGATTTTGAATCGCTTGACACATGCAAGCCATGCCTCATGGGCAGGATGACTAAGACCCCATTTTCAGGTACAATGAAACGGGCAAGTGACTTGTTGGAAATCAAACATGCTGATGCGTGTGATCCAATGGGAATTGAAGCGTGTGGTGGATATCGCTATTTTCTCATCTTCACTGACGATTTGAGTAGATATAGGTATATTTACTTAATTAAGCACAAGTCTGAAACGTTTGAAAAGTTCAAGCGATTCCAGAGTGAAGTTAAGAATCATCATAACAAGAAGATCAAATTCCTATGATCTGATCAATGAGAATTTCTGAGTTATGAGTTTGGCAATCACTTAAGACATTGTGGAATTGTTTCACAGTTGAAGCCACCTGGAACACCACAGGGTAATGGTGTGTCCGTACGTCGTAATCGGACCTTATGAGATATGGTGCGATCTATGATGTCTCTTACCGATCTACCGCTATTATTTTGAGGTTATGCATTAGAGACAGCTGCATTCACTTTAGATAGGACACCATATAAGTCCGTTGAGACGATGTCGTATGAACATTGGTTTGGCAAGAAACCAAAGTTGTCGTTTCTTAATGTTTGGGGCTGCGATGCTTAAGGCTTCAGCCGGAGAAGCTCGAACCCAAAGCGGACAAACACATCTTCATAGGATACCCAAAGGTTACAGTTGGATATACCTTCTATCTTAGATCCGAGGGCAAATTGTTTGTCGCTAAGAACGGGTCCTTTCTTGAGAAGGAGTTTCTCACGAAAGAATTGAGTGGGAGGAAGATAGAACTTGATGAGGTTGTCGAACCTTTACTTCAACCAGAGAGTGATGCAACACAGAAGGATGTTTTCTGTGGCATCTGCGTCTATTGAATAGGAAGTTAATGATAGTGATCATGAAGCTTCGGATCAAGTTGCTATCGAACCTCGTAGGTCGACAAGGATATGTACTACCCTGAGTGGTACGGTAATCCTGTCTCAGATATCATGTTGTTGGACAACAATGAACCTACGAGCTATGGAGAAGCGATGGTGCGGCCGTATTCTGACAAATGGTTAGAAGCCATGAAATCCGAGATAGGATCCATGTATCAGAACAAAGTATGGACTTTGGTGGACTTGCCCGTTGATCGGAAAGCCATTGAGATAAATGGATCTTTAAGAAGAAGACGGACGTGGGCGGTAATGTTACCATCTATGAAGCTCGACTTGTGGGAAAGAGTCTTTTCAAAAGTTCAAGGAGTTGACTACGATGAGAATTTCTCACCCGTAGCGATGCTTAAGTCTGTTGGAATCATGTTAGCATTAACTGTATTTTCGATTATGAAATCTTACAGATGGATGTCAAAACAAGTTTTCTTACCAGTTTTCGTAAGAAAAATTGTATGTGATACAATAAAAGGTTTTGTCGATCCTAAGGATGCTAAAAGGTATGCTGGATCCAACAATCCTTCTATGGACTAGAGCAAGCATCTCGGAATCGGAATATATGCTTTGATGGAGTGATCAAAGCTTTTAGGTTTATACAATGTTTGCTAGAAACTTGTATTTACAAGAAAGTGAGTGGGAGCACTACAACATTTCTGATAAGTATATGTGGATGACATATTGTTGATCCGAAATAATGTAGAATTTCTGGAAAGCATAAACGGTTGTTTGAAGAGTGATTTTCAAAGGAAGACCTGGATAAAGCTGCTTACATATTGGGCATCAAGATCTATAGAGATAGATCAAAACGCCTGATGATACTTTCAATGAATGCACACCTTGACATGTTTTTGAAGGAGTACAAAATAGATCAGTCAAAGAAGGCGTTCTTACCTGAGTTGTAAGGTGTGAAGTTGAATAAGACTCAAAGCTTGACCACGATAGAAGAAAGAGGAAGGACGAGGGTCGTCCTCTATGCTCTTGTCATAGGCTCTATACGGTATGCCCTGCTGAGTACCGCACCTGATGTGTGCCTTGCCACATGTCTGGCAAGAGGGTACAAAGGTGATCTAGGACTAGATCACCAGATAGCGGTCAAAATTATCCTTAGAGGAATAAGGAAATGTTTCTCGGTTATGGAGGTGATAAAGAGTTTGACGTAAAGAGTTACGTCGATGCAAGCTTAACACCTATCCGGATAGCTCTGAGTAGAGATACCGGATACGTATAATGGAGCAACAATTTGGAATAGCTCCAAGTGGAACGTGCTAGCAGCATCTACGATATGACATAAAGTTTTGCAAAATACATAGGGATCTGAATATGGCAAGACCCGTTGACTACAACCTCTCTCACAAGCATAACATGATCAAACCCAGAACTCTTTGAGTGTTTATCACATAGTGATGTGAACTAGATCTTTGAGTCTAGTAGACTCTTGGATGTTGGTCACATGGCGATGTGAACTGTGAGTGTTAATCACATGGCGATGTGAACTAGATTATTGACTCTAGTGCAAGTGGGAGACTGTTGGAATTATGCCCTAGAGGCAATAATAAATTAGTTATTATTATATTATATTTCATTGTTCATGATAATCGTTTATTATCCATGCTAGAATTGTATTGATAGGAAACTCAGATATATGTGTGGATACATAGACAACACCATGTCCCTAGTAAGCCTCTAGTTGACTAGCTCGTTGATCAATAGATGGTTACAGTTTCCTGACCATGGACATTGGATGTCTTTGATAACGGGATCACATCATTAGGAGAATGATGTGATGGACAAGACCCAATCCTAAGCCTAGCACATAGATCGTGTAGTTCGTATGCTAAAGCTTTTCTAATGTCAAGTATCATTTCCTTAGACCATGAGATTGTGCAACTCCCGGATACCGTAGGAATGCTTTGGGTGTACCAAACGTCACAACATAACTGGGTGGCTATAAAGGTTCACTACAGGTATCTCCGAAAGTGTCTGTTGGGTTGGCGCGAATCGAGACTGGGATTTGTCACTCCGTGTAAACGGAGAGGTATCTCTGGGCCCACTCGGTAGGACATCATCATAATGTGCACAATGTGATCAAGGAGTTGATCACGGGATGATGTGTTACGGAACGAGTAAAGAGACTTGCCAGTAACGAGATTGAACAAGGCATCGGGATACCGACGATCGAATCTCGGGCAAGTATCGTACCGATGGACAAAGGGAATTGTATACGAGATTGATTGAATCCTTGACATCATGGTTCATCCGATGAGATCATCGTGGATCATGTGGGAGCCAACATGGGTATCCAGATCCCGCTATTGGTTATTGACCGGAGAGTTGTCTCGGCCATGTCTGCATGACTCCCGAGCCCGTAGGGTCTACACACTTAAGGTTCGATGATGCTAGGGTTATAGGGAATAGATATACGTGGTTACCGAATGTTGTTCGGAGTCCCGGATGAGATCCCGGACGTCACGAGGAGTTCCGGAATGGTCCGGAGGTAAAGATTTATATATGGGAAGTCATCATACGGTCACCGGAATAATTCGGGGGTTATCGGTATCGTACCGGGACCACTGGACGGGTTCCGGGGGTCCACCGGGAGGGTCCACCTGCCCCGGAGGGCCCTATGGGCTGTGTGTGGAGAGAGGACCAGCCCCTTAGTGGACTGGGCACGTCCCCCCTAGGGCCCATGCACCTAGGGTTTGGGGGAACCCTAAAGGGGGGGGGCGCCCCCCTTGCCTTGGGGGGCAAGGCAACCCCCCTTGGCTGCCGCCCCCTCCTCAGATTGGATCTGAGGGGGCCGACCCCCCTCTCCCTTGCCCCTATATATATGTGGGAGGTGGGAGGGCAGCCGCACCCAAGTTCTGGCGCAACCCTCCCCCTCTCTCAAGTCCTCTTCTCCCGCGGTGCTTGGCGAAGCCCTGCGGGATTACCACGCTCCTCCTTCACCACCATGCCATCGTGTTGCTGCTGGATAGAGTCTTCCCCAACCTCTCCTTATCCCCTTGCTGGATCAAGGCGTAGGAGACATCACCGGGCTGTACGTGTGTTGAACGCGGAGGTGCCGTCCGTTCGGCACTAGGATCATCGGTGCTTTGGATCACGACGAGTACGACTCCATCAACCCCGTTCACTTGAACGCTTCTGCTTAGCGATCTACAAGGGTATTTAGATGCACTCTCCTTCCCCTCATTTCTAGATTACTCCATAGATTGATCTTGGTGATGCGTAGAAAATTTTAAATTTATGCTATGATCCCCAACAGTACCACATACCTATTCCTTTTCGGAGTCTGAAACGTTCTCGAAATGTCCCTTATGTATTCCTCTGGGGTTACGGTTTCAATAATATTGGTTTCAACATTTATGGGATTACCTGAGATATAATGTTTGATTCTTTGACCGTTTACCACCTTCGGATTGGTGCCTTCGAAGTTGTTGATTTTTATGGCACCAAAACGATAGACCTCCTCGATAACATAGGGGCCTTCCCATTTAGAGAGAAGTTTCCCTGCAAAAAATCTTAAACGAGAGTTGTATAGCAATACATAATCACCTACATTAAACTCACGCTTTTGTATCCTTTTGTCATGCCATCTTTTAACTTTTTCTTTAAACAACTTGGCATTTTCATAAGCTTGGGTTCTCCATTCATCAAGTGAGCTAATATCAAATAACCTCTTCTCACCGGCAAGTTTGAAATCATAGTTGAGCTCTTTAATAGCCCAATATGCCTTATATTCTAGTTCGAGAGGTAAGTGACATGCTTTTCCATATACCATTTTATACGGAGACATACCCATAGGATTTTTATATCCAGCTCTATAGGCCCATAATGCATCATCAAGTTTCTTGGACCAATTCTTTCTAGACCTATTGACAGTCTTTTGCGAAATTAATTTGAGTTCTCTATTACTCAATTCTACTTGACCACTAGACTGTGGGTGATACGGAGATGCAATTCTATGATTGACGTCATATTTAGCAAGCATTTTACGGAAAGCACCATGAATAAAATGTGAACCACCATCAGTCATTAAATATCTAGGGACTCCAAACCTCGGAAAAATAACTTTTTAAAGCATTTTAATAGAAGTGTTATGATCAGCACTACTAGTTGGAATAGCTTCTACCCACTTAGTAATGTAATCAACATCAACTAAAATATGTGTATATCCATTAGAGGCAGGAAAAGGTCCCATATAATCAAAGCCCCAAACATCAAAAGGTTCAATAACAAGTGAATAATTCATAGGCATTTCTTGACGTCTACTAATATTACCAATTCTTTGACATTCATCACAAGATAGGACAAACTTACGGGCATCCTTGAAGAGAGTAGGCCAATAAAAACCGGATTGCAATACCTTATGTGCAGTTCTATCTCCCGCGTGGTGTCCTCCATAAGTTTCGGAGTGGCACTTGCGTAGGATCTGTTCCTGTTCATGCTCAGGTACACAACGTCTAATAACACCAACTACTCCTTCTTTATAAAGATGTGGGCCATCGCAAAACTAATGTCTCAAATCATAGAAAACCTTTTTCTTTTGTTGGTATGTGAAGCTAGGTGGTATGAATTTAGCAACAATGTAATTAACATAATCAGCATACCAAGGAGTACTACGAGAAGTACTTATGACATTTAATTGTTCATCAGGAAAGCTATCATCAATAGGTAGTGGGTCATCAAGAACATTCTCTAACCTAGATAAGTTGTCTGCAACGGGGTTCTCAGCTCCTTTTCTATCAACAATATGCAAATCAAATTCTTGTAGCAAGAGAACCCATATAATAAGTCTAGGTTTAGCATCTTTCTTCTCCATAAGATATTTAATAGCAGCATGACCAGTGTGGATAGTTACTTTAGAATCAACAATATAAGGTCTGAACTTATCACAAGCAAAATACAACTGCTAAAAGTTCTTTTTCAGTAGTAGAAAATTTCTTTGAGCATTGTCTAGAGTCTTACTAGCGTAATGGATAACATTTAATTTCTTATCAACTCTTTGCCCTAGAACAGCACCTACAGCATAATCGCTAGCATCACACATAGTTTCAAAGGGTAAATTCCAATCAGGTGGCTAAACAATAGGTGCAGAGACTAATGCTTTCTTAAGTATTTCAAATGCTTCTACAGAATCATCATCAAAGACAAATTGTAACATCCCAAATTTCCAATTTGGAATGTTATACACTAGATCATCATTGCATATCATATTTTATTGCATTTTGGTTGATCCTAGAAAATTCTACGCAACTCAAGGACCCTCGGAGAGAGTTGGGGATTTCGTTATTTTCATATTTGAGTTTTCTCAAATTTTGAAAATAGGATCATTTGATTTTATTTATTTTATCTTCAATTATTTCTATTACAAAAATATGAGAGAGGGAATAAAATGACTTTCCCAAAATAAATAAATATTGAGGATTTAATAAAAAATCAAATAAGATTTTATTTGCTATTTTATTTGAATTTAGGAAAAATGTGCGTTTTTAAAAATTGCATTTAGGCCCCAAATAACTGTTCATCCTTTGCGGCTTTATTTTAGAAGCCGGGGAAAATTTATTTCGGGATTTTTGGAGTCCGTTTAGTATTCCTTTTTTTCTGAGCATAATTTTTTTTAAAAAGTCCGAACCGACCTAGGGCCATAACCGGCCAGGACTCCGCCTGGCCGGGCCTTCAAATAGTGCCGCCGAGGCCCGAAGCCAGCCCAAGTCGCCGCCGCCCCGAACCCTAACCCTAGCCCGCCCCCGTGCCGCTGCCTCGCCGCGCCGCCTCACCGCCGCCACCGGACCGCCGCCGCGCCGCCGGACCGCCGGATCCGCCGCCGCCAGAGGTAGTTTTTCGCCGCCGTTTTTCGTAGAAAACCGATCGGTTTTCCGTCGGTTTGTTCGGTTTTTTTAGTTTGGTTTTTTTTAAATAGATCAGTTTTTTTGGTTTATTTAATTAGCGAGCATTCACCCATTCGTTTGTTTTAACGAACGCGTTCATCATTTAGGTCCAGATAACGAACGTTCGTTTGTTAATCTGTTCGTCGTTTTTCTTTTTCTCGGATTTAATCTGCAATTTTTCTGATCGCGATTCCTGATCCGTTTTTCGTTCTAGTCTAACTCTTCGCTCGTTTATCGGAATCAGGCGATTCAAGCGCCTGGAGTTTCGTCTCGAAACCCTCTTTTTGTTTAACCAACTCAAACAAGTTTTTGCCATTGTAAAAATTGCCCTAGATCCAGAATAGTAAACAAAGCTTGTTTCTTTTGCCGTTTGTCTTTCGTTGCTTCGTTCGATTTGATTCTTTTTGCCAACCGGAGTTCTTAAGTTGAACTTTCTGGTTAGATCTCTTATTCGAGTTTTACCTGTGCATTAGTTGAGTACTTATTGTATGCTTGTTTGTTTGCGATAGAGTACCCGGAGTGCGCTGCTTGCTACTTCGAATCGCTAGGTTTTGCGGATCATCAGCAAGGCAAGTAACACTTTGATCATACCTCCTACTACCCAGTTTTATTGCATTAGATCAATCCTCACACATTGCATGATTAGGATCTAATTAAATTGTGGGTTTGGGAAGTAGTTGACGTAGAACCTATTACTGTTATTATCAAACCTTTGGGAGTTACCTCTACGTTGCTTATTATGCCATGCTATGCTAGTAGACATGGATTGGGTGAGTGTATCCATGATAGATGTGAGATTGTTAATTCAATGGTTTATCTAAGGTGGCAACTTAAATACACATCTGGGTGGATTGAGGCACCTGGGTATTCCAGCGATTGCCTGTTTTTATTTTGGACCGCCACCCAGGCTCAAAGGGATCATGAGATTATTCATGCTAGAAACTTCCATGTGCAGCCACAAGCTACTATGGGCTCTAGCGTAGTAGACTAAGTTTTGCGAACTCTTACAGTGGTAGACTAGCAGATGTAGGGGAAAGTAGGTGTAACAGCCTACCCGATCGTAAGGTGCTAGCACTTCTGAAAAACTATGTCTCGGTCATCCGTTTCTCAAACACCATGTAGTGCGAGAAACCAAAATGGAGGCGATCGAGTCTTGTGGGGAAAAGTGCGCAAACCTCTGCAGAGTGTATAAACTAATCATGATTAGCCGTGACCCCGGTTATGGACATCTTGAGTATCTAGTACTTGGATTATCATGTGAATCTCATCATGTTACTCCAATTAATTTTGTTGGGTTTTGTTTAATGATGATTCTTAATTGGGATTGAGAATGCTGTCAACCATTCTCAATGTTTAACAACTACCATGATAGTTAAATAAAATTTATTCCTTTGAAGTAGGGAAAAATTGGCTTTACGCAAAACTGTAACCATAGAGCTTTCCACCAGCCAAATATGCATATAGTATAGCCTATTCATTCCATTACTCTCTATGAGTTACATTGCCAGCATATTCCATGTGCTGACCCATTTCGGGCTGCAACATTAATGTTGCAGACTTTTCAACTGATGATTAAGGTGCTTTTAGGTCGTGGTTCTATACTCAGTGATGCCGTTGGAGTTGATGGACTCACTTATCTTCCAAGCCTTCCACTGTTATCGTTATTAGATGGCCTTAAGCCATATTTATTGTAATAAGTTCTCTTTTGAGACATTCGGTGTAATAAGTGTGTGATTGCTACTCTGTTATAAATCCTTCAAGTACTGTGTGGTGTCAGCATTACTAATCCGGGGATGACACCTAAGCACAGAGATTGGACCGTTTGAGGTCTGGTCACTACAAGATGGTATCAGAGCACACACTGACTGTACGACACGACCATTAAGCTAAAGACCTAGATCACTACTCACTCTCTTCTCTTTCTGACTTCTCATCTTTTCTACTCTTTTAGGATGGCGGATGCAAGGAACAAGTTCACACAACCGGATGAAGATACCCCCTTTGGACGTCACTTGAAGGAAGTCACTAGATACCTAAACATAGGAGTACCAAGCTTCACCGGGACTTACAACGCCACTTTACCTGAAGAAGAGCGCTGGATGATTCAAGTTCAAGTTCCAGGAAGGACGTTCATGCCAGTCACTGAGCCCATAGAGTTTTCTTTTGACGCACCAACTTGGAGTCTAGGAAAGAGCAGGGCAGCTCACATCGCCATGGGACGCATTGGAGAAGTTTACCGCAATGATCTCAAGGATACTATCTACCAGATTTGTGGGCGTCGAGATGAGCACTGGGAGATGATCAGCACCAGGAAGGATAGATCAGTTGCAGCTTTTATCCTGGAGTTAAACTGACACATTCGACGTCAGGAGAACCAGATGTGCGCCGACATGATAGATCTAAAGAAGGCGAGGACAAGAATCAAGGAACTGGAGGAAGAACTCAAGGCTACACGTGAAGATTATGAAGAGGAAATTGAAGTATTAGTGGACAAGAATGCCGACCTAACAATGAAGATTGGAATATTCATGGGAGGCCCTACGCCAGCTGACACTACAAAAAAATAGACTTCCGTGATGATACGTGTTTGTCACAGTAGGTCGCTTTTTTTGTCATGCATGTACATCCATGACAAATTTATGACAGAATCAAGATAGTCATACCTGTGCTGTCGTAGAAGTGTTCCATGACATTACCAAAATTATCATCACGGAAGTGTCCACTTCCATGACGATAAATCGCGCGTCACAGAAGTGCTTTCGTCAAGGGTGACCGACACGTGGCATCCACCATAACGGAACACCGTTAAGCTATCGGGTCGGGTTTTGGATCCGATAACCCGTTAACAACCCCGACCAATGGGAAATTTCCACGTGTAAAATTCTTATTGGCCGGACGAAACACGTGTCAGCTCGTTAGCGGGTCAGATAGGCGCCTATGATACGTCGACACGTGGCATGGCCCAACAGTGGCCCATTCCTATGAAAAGGCCGGCCCGTTTGACTTGGTCAAAAGCTGGCGGGCCGACCCGTTTGACTTGGTCAAAAACTGGTGGGCCGGCCCGTTTGACTTGGTCAAAAGCTGGCGGGCCGGCCCATGGAAATCCTGTTAACGGCCTGTTCGCATAAAGCCCATTTATAGCCTGCTAACCCAAGGCCCGTTACGCCCTATCCGAATTAGGCCCAGTAGCGTCATCTGGGCCGTCCACTATGATTCCAGCCCGTTTTCACTTCTGGCCCATGTATAGCCCATGACGTCTTTCGGCCCATATGAAGCCCTTTGTAACTCTTGGCCCATTAGTGGCCCGTGCTGAAACTGGCCCGTAATGAACAGTGTATTACTTTACACCCATTAACGGCCCGTGGTGAAACTGGCCCGTAATGAACAGTGTATCACTTTATACCCATTAACGGCCCGTTATTCCATTGGGCCGTTTCCAGCCCAAGTTAACTTTCGGCCTTCTGAGGGCCCATTTATTCTTGGGCTCATTTGCAGCATTCGGTTACTTACGGCCCGTTACTGTCATTTTCTGCTTGTGGGCCAAATTCAGCCCGTCGTTACAGTCGGCCCGTTTGTGGACCGTTAGTCTGTTGGGCCATTTTCATAGCATCACCAAATACGGCCTATTAACGTCCCATTATGGTCAGCCCATAAAACGTACGATTTCTATTAAAGGCCCGTCTACGGCCCATTAAAGGCCCGTACAAGACCCATAAATGTGTCGGCGGCCCATGGATCCTACGAGACGTACAAGGCCCATGGATCCTACGAGACGTAGAAGGACCATGGAACCTACGAGACGTAGAAGGCCCATGGATCCTACGAGACGTAGAAGGCCCATGGATCCGACGGCCCGTGAAGGGCCATGGTCGGGCGAATTGGCCCCCGTTTGAACGATATAGCATATTCAAAGAATTATCCTACTCAATACTATCACCTCTAAAAAGACTACACTATTACAACAAAGAGATCAAGGCATAGAAAGGTAGAATAATCCTACACTATACAATAAAGAAATTACAGCCGATTATACCCACTGGGCATTATGGTTCGGCACAGGTGATAATAAAGATACACAAACAGCAAATTACATACACTGGGCAAATACAGCTCATACATCATGGACGCGCATCAACTTAACTCCATTTGAACTATAATCTCTTCAGAAAATAGGATTGGCCGGATTCAGATAGCACAAATTTCAGTCTGCAAAATCTCCAATTCCTTCATGGTTACCTCAGTGTCTTGTTTCATTTTTTGACTCCTGCATCTAATACCTGCATGTCCAGTCTCAACTTGTTGATTATACGTTGACAATCATGTACACGTTGTCTTGCCACCTCTAGTTGATGCTCGAGAACATCAGCACATTCCAATTCCAATCCATAATCATTCGGTAACGGCCATGCCGCACTGCTCGCAGATCTTTGTGTTGATGTCACTTCATCCTGAAATGTTTCTGTAAGTACACATGACTAGGGCAAAAATATAGTTACAACAGTGAAGCGAACAAGACACTATTTTGTACTACATGGCAAAACAGGACTAACAATAATGTTACATGTCACTTTAAAAAAATGTTACACGTCATGAAGCATAAGCAGGTGATATTTTAAAAATTATAAAAAAGATAGTCTGTGCAGCCTGCATACAGAAATCCATCTTAGCTCACCAGAGGAGCATGATGTTGGGGCCCAATCGAAAACACAGACAAGTTACAAATTTAGACAGCACGTTGCGTATAAGTAAGCAAGCAGTTGGCCATTCTGTGCCTCAATTAAAGTCTTAGGGAGCATAATGAACAGCAGAGGGTTTCATACAAACATACTACAGCAGGCAAAACTATGCAATCATTAGCGTAGTATAAACTAGATTGTGAGCCTCATGCAATAATAGTTGGTTAATAGACTTCAAAGCTTCAGGCACACTTCGGCAGAGTAATTAAATGGTAAGGCCTTTAATTATGTCAACTAATAGTGATACAAGTACCGAACATCAGGCATGATTATTTGGGCATCTCATTAACTGAGGACAAATAAAGCAATTGAAAAGAGAAAATTAACTATGCCTGAAACAAACAAGGAATTGAACTGTTGAGTTGCATACAGTGACTTACCTTAGCAGGTTGAAGAGGCTCAGCGCAGCTCCTACTTCTCTTGCAAGGCTCCTTCCTAACATCTTGTACTTGGAAATCCTCAATCTTATCTTCATTGCACCCCCTCTGCAAGGTGACACAAACTAGTTACTCGTCTCCTTGGAAGATAAATATGCATACTTTCCAGTCTGTGAACACAAAAGGATGAGATTATAACAAAACAACACCACATAATGAAACATGCCGCATCTCTTGCACTTGCACACAATGAAATGAGCATTTACTATGTCTGCACTATGTAAAAACTAGGCATACCTTCGAACTGGATCTCCAAGTACTCTTGGAGAGCCTAATGTAGTGTACAGCCAAACCTTTATGTCACCTATGAGTTAGACAAGGCCCCACTACAGCAGCCCTTAGTGTTTAAATCGTTGACAAGCTCTGTTAGAGTGTTAGGTCAAGAACAGCAAGTAATCAAAGCAAACAGTCCTAGTATGGCTGGCTGATGCAAACAAGCAATTGAACAGAAGTGTGAGCAAATCTTACATATCAACAAAAGAAGCAAAGAAGGAGGCTTAAAGACCATCACTTGACTGACCAGATTTAAGGGGCATTTAAACATCATGTGCAACGTATGAACTAACATAAACATTGCATATTCCAGATTCTACAATGGAATGCACATGTATTAGGTTATGCCATGTATGATGATGCCTAAATGTACAGATAGCAGGCAGGAGTGATTCATCATTGCACGCACAATTGAATTGCAGGTTAAGGGCCAGTTCGATTCCGCCTTTTCAGGGCATATTGTCAAAATAAGCCATAAAAGATGTAAAGAAGTCATTTTTGAGTTATGGGCTTGGGCTTAACTAATTTCGCTTTGGAGGGGGGGTGTTTCGGGTAGAACCTCACTAAAAATTGAAGGGAAGGGGAATAGTGAAATGACTCTGTTGTCTGCCTATATTACACTCAAAATGCAACTGCTGACGCCCGTGTCACACCTGACCCTCAAGTAAAAACAAACACGCAAGCATTCATTGCCCTGCCCGCTTGCATCTCCTCTCCCCTTTCCCTCTACCTCGATCCCCTGCCTGCAGCACTAGGGTTCCTCCAGCGAGCCGTCGCCACTGGTCCCATCTGGCCTTGTCCTCGACGATGCTATGTCCAGCTAGGCTACATGGCCGGCGGGTAGGGGCAAATCTCCCTGGCTTCTCCTCCCTCTGGCGCCGCCCCTCATTCTCATGGTCTCCAGCAGCTGCTCCACTGTGGTTCGTCCAACGCACTACTCCAGCGGGCGCTGCACAACTACGGCTGATGCCACACTGCGGCAGAAGGCACCTTATTCCCCCTCCCCTCCTCCCAGGCCATGGCCTTGAGGTGCTGTTGAAGGATGAGCTCATCCAACAAGGTGAGGATCTCCTCTGATTTTTTGCCAAATTTTCATTCTGATCCACTATACGATGAATTGCTATGAGCTGCTTCTGCTGCTGCTATATGATGCATTGCTATGAGCTGCTCCTGCTGCTGCTATATGATGAATTGCTATGAGCTGCTGCTGCTGTATGATGAGTTGCTATGAGCTGCTGCTGCTATATGATGAATTGCTATGAGCTGCTGCTGCTATATGATGAGTTGCTACAAGCTGCTCCTGCTGCTGCTATATGATGAGTTGCTACAAGCTGCTCCTGCTGCTGCTATATGATGAATTGCTATGAGCTGCTCCTGCTGCTGCTATATGATGAATTGCTATGAGCTGCTCCTGCTGCTGCTATATGATGAATTGCTATGAGCTGCTGCTGGTATATGATGAATTGCAGACTGCTGCTGCTGTATGATGAGTTGCTATGAGCTGCTGCTGCTATATGATGCTTTCAGGTGGTGCTGCTATACGATAATAACCAGCCACTTGGACCATCGAATTTCAATAAATAATTGTTCTTCATTTAAATGTGGGTCATGCGTTCTTCGTTTAAATTAGGCAATGGGATCTCTATGGAAAACATTGACCAAAGTAGATTGTGCCAAGTAGATGGTATCTTTGTATTTGCATTTTGAGCAAATAGTGATGGTCTGTTTTCCTATCATATTAATTACTGCACTGGGTTCAATTTGTGATGTTTGCAAGTCAAATTAATTTCCATATGGGCAGCAAAATGAAAAAAATATAATGCAATCTAGACTTTCCACTGATCATACCAAAGATAAGCTGAAAACGCAATGAAAAGAACTGGTTGGCTTATTACATGGAACTTATATTCACAGGTGCTTATTTTCTTAGGATAACTCATAATAACTGTCCCTAAGAAACTTGGCTAATAGAACTGGCATACAAATAACATGTCACGATGATTGCAATGGAGGAGTGACGTACCATAGCACACTGTATAGGCTCACCGCTGCCTCTCCTTTTTTTGCGATGTTCCATGAAATTGCCACATACATCTTGTACTTTTTCATTGTGTAACCCTATCTGCAAGTTGACACGGCTAATTTCAGACATCTCTACATGATACTACATTGCATATCCCTTGCGCATATTTAAACCACCAATTAACGATTGTGTGCGTACCATAAACTAGCCATGACTCTGTATGCTGGACTAGCAGGCACTCTAAGGGAGCCTAATGTAGTGCACTGGAATTCCTACATGCCACCTACGATTTTGTGTAATGTACTGCCCCTGTTCCTAAATATATGTCTTTGTAGAGATTCCAGTATGGACCACATACAGATGTATATAGATGCATTTTCGAGTGTAGATTCACTCATTTTGCTCCGTATGTAGCCTATAGTGGAATCTCTAGAAAGACTTATATTTAGGAACGGAGGTACGAGGTAGTATCATGTATGACATCTACATATCTAATTTAGCAGCCAGTAGTAGAAATCATTGTCTGCACAAAGGGATTACTGGTCGAAAATCCTAGCAAAGCACGCTGGCAGGCACAGAACAATACAAGAGAGAGAGACGCGCTTACAAGATCATAGCAATGCCTCAGTCCAGGATCTTGGTTGGCCAAGCTGTTAGATCCAGAAGAAACATCGTCCTTGTAGTTTTTGCCAGCTGCATAACAGGTAACAGCGACCGGTTAGTATATTTGAAGTACATCGGGCAGGTGATGCTGGACGGGTTTAAAGGTGACAAGTACCTAGGCCGTGGCGGGTGCTTGGCATCTCTCCAGACTGTGGGAATCAGGTTAGAAACGTCGAGGGTGATGACGCTGCGCTGGCTGTCGGGGTCCGGTAAGGAGATCTAGAACCGTCGAGTAGGGTGTTTGTGGAGCGGCTCCGGTAGGGTGGACTACGGTGTGGGCGAAGCGGATCTATGGCCGTGGACGAGGGCGTAGGTGAAGCTGCTCCGGTGGTTGGGTTAAGGATGGTGTCGACGATGCGGATCTGCGGCCGTGGACGGGGCGTCAGAAGCTGCTCCGGTGGTTGGGTTAAGGGTGGTGTCGACGATGCGGATCTGCGGCCGTGGATGGGGCGTCAGAAGCTGCTCCGGTAGGTTGGATGAGGGTGCGAGGAAGCGGATCTGAGGCCGTGGACTTGTGAGTTGGCAAAGCGGCCCCGGTAGGGTTGAGAATGGTATAGGCGAAGCTACTCCGGTAGGGTTGAGGAAGGTGTCGGCGAAGCGGCTCCGGTAGGGTTGAGGAAGGTGTCGGCGAAGAGGATCAGAGGCCGTCGACGGGGGCGTCGGTGGGGCGGCTCCGGGGGGTGTGGACGAAGCGTCTCCGGTGGGGAGTACGAATGAGCCGCTGCAGATGCGCGGCGGTTGACGAGAGTACCGGCGAAGCAGATCCGGCGCCGTGGACAAGGCCGGCACTGAATGGGCTGTGGTACAGTGGTGGATGAGCAGTCTACTTGTTTCTAGGGGAGGTGGGAGGGGTAGATGCGGCCGCAGAAGCAGATCCGGCGAGGTGGACGCCGCTGGCAGTGAATGGGCTATGGTACGCCGGTGGATGAGCAGTCTAGGGTTTCGAGAGGGGAGGGGAGAAAGGGGGATGAAGTACGGACGGCGTGCCGTGTAGTTAGTCGTTTTTGCGGGAGGGGGAGAGGAAATGGGGGTGCCGTGTAGTGGGGGAACCGGAAGTTACCAAAGCAGCCCCGACCTATCATGTAGATGAGGGCGGTATTGTAACTGTTGGTCTCCGTGCACCAAGGACAAAAGGGGGATTTCGCATGCTAAAGACTAAGGTGGCGGAAATTTTAGAAGGAGGCGGGAGATTTTGCCGCCCGCGGGATCGTTCGTATCCAGTTTCAACTAATTTTGGACCGTGCTAGCGGGAAGGTCATGCTAGACTGTGTACACGGGGCACGCGTCAGCAGTTAATAACTGGTGTGAAGTCCACCCCAGAAAAAAGACAATAACTCGGGATGATGCGCCGATAACTTGGACGTTCACACGGGCGCGGCCAATCGTACGGGTGTAGTGGCGCGTTCACAAAAAAGGGATCAAACGCTCAGCCTATGTATTTCTCGTGTAAATAGATAATTTAGTGCCATTGGTTATTTACTTTAAACATAATGCATTGACGTGTTAGTGTAGAGGCGCACAAAAAGAAATGGATATTGTAGTCAGCTACTTAAAAGTGTTACCTCATATGATTACATAGCCTCCATTTCATAAATTGTGTACCCGTTGAATTCATATATGAATATTACATATATTACTTCAAAATAGAAACTTAAATCATCCAAGACTAATGAATTTGAATGCAAGAGTAACAATGGTGCATGTTCATGATAGCTACATTGGTTGTTTGAAGAAACATCACTGTAACTTTGGCATGCACAACTAAAAAGGCTTATTTAAATAGAAAAAAATGTGATATGTGAGTGTCCAATCTTTATAGCGTTGAATCGATATTGTACCTTTGGCCACGATACGAAGTAGATATTGACTTATGTTCAAGCGATGCACGTCCACGATCGCTAGATAGTGATACGTCAATGAATTGTGCAATCTCTCTCACACGCATACATATCTCATTTCCCTGTGGGCATCGGAATCACACACGTGCACTTCGTGTATTTCTCTCCCTCCGTCAGGGTTAAATTCGTCTTTCTACCCCGTCCTACAAGTCTCTCACACAGAAACACACACGCTCTCTATGTCTAACACGCCCACCCCTTTAATTCCGCCCACCCACAGCCACTAATGTCTCTCACACATATGCTATCTACCTATCCCTTAATATAGCTAGATATGTGTCACACAAACTCCTTCTCCCTACTAGCAAGATGCCCATGCGTTGCACGGAACATCAAGATGCATTTGTATGAGAAGTTTATCTTGTGGGAGAAAAGGATGAACGAGGGAATGCCTTATTTGCAAATGCGGAGAGGGGTGTGGGTATCTTTTTGCAAAATTGCCATAGTTTCCTTCCTGTCCGTCGGATATAAATCGGATGGCCTATATTGCAGGATGGCAGGAACACCATCATCACCAACTCTGTTTTTTATAAGAGTAGAGATATGTGAGTGTCACTGCCCCCCCCCCACACACCCACACTTCCCAACACCGAAGGAGTAGGGTGACACCTCGATCTTGATACTAATCTATCGACTGGCTTCTCTCTCAAACATACACACACACACACTACCCGGCACCGAAGGAGTAGGGTGGCACATCGATCTTGATAATAATCTATCTACTCCTCTTTCAAACACACACACACACACACACTCGCTAGTTGTGCCTCTGTGTCTACCGCACACACTCTCAATACGTCTTTCTCTCCCTCCCCCCAACAATGACAGCAGAAGGGTGACAACTCGATCTGATCATAATCTGTCAATTGGTTTCTCTCTCAAACATTGTGTCTCGGTGCCTCGCTCGGTAGCCCCCTCGATATGTAGACTTCTCGCGCGCGCACAGCTGTAGTGACGATGACGCTGAACCCAGTGTGCCTTGTTTTTACCGGCCTCATGTGATAGTTTTCACCCTGTTTTCTGTTAATTAACAAGGCAACCTTTTCTTTGTTACTACTAGTGAATCTGAAGTCATTCGGGGCAGACATAAAATATATCACTTCAACCCAATTATCGCAGCAACTATTTTAAAAGAAATTAGCTAGCTGCCCGTGCGTTGCACGGAACATCAAGATGCATTTGTATGAGTAGTTTATCTTGTGAGAGAAAAGGTTGAACGAGGGAAGGCCTTATTTGCGAATGTGGAGAGACGTGTGGGTATATTTTTGCAAAATTGCCATAGTTTCTTTCCTATCCGTTAGATATAAATCCGACGGCCTATATTGCAGGATGGCACGCACACCATCATCACCAACTCTTTTTCTACTCCCTCCGTCCGAAAATACTAGTCATCAAAATGGATAAAAAGAGATGTATCTAAAACTAAAATACGTCTAGATACATTTCCTTTTATCCATTTTGATGACAAGTATTTCCGGACGGAGGGAGTATTTGTCTTTTTAGAGATTTCAACAAGTGACTATGACCGGACCTTACCAACATACTCAAAAAAGTAGTCCATAATTTTGATGTTACCCTCTTTTCTTGGCGGTGCAGTGCCATCTGGATACCTCATAAATAAATCAAGGACAAATCTGACCCCTTCCTGAAAAGACATACGGAGCAAAATGAGTGAATCTACACTCTAAAATATGTCTACATACACATCCGTATGTGGTAGTCCATTTGAAATCTGAAAAAGACAAATATTTAGGAACGAATGGAGTATATATAAGAGTAGACATGGAGATATATCTCCAGCATGGTCTACAACAAAAATGTGCTGGGCTGGTTAGCGCCGGATGCTCGCAACGCGATGACATGAGTTCGTATTCTGTCTTTTAACTTTATATTTTTATATTATATATTACTCTACTTATTTGATATATACTTCTTTCGCCACTGTACTGACAGTGGAACCCACAGAGTACTTAGAATACAAGATTAAGGATGGACTTGTTTCTTTTTAACTTTCTGTACGAAGCTGTAGCCACCCTGCAAGTCACGTGTACACTGTGCATGCAATTAACTTTTTATAGAGGGACAATCATACAGGCAATTAGCTCAAATGGATTGGATGTCACTCTATTATTTCCAGCATAAAGAGCATCTCCAACGGCAGCCGGCAAATTTCCTCCCGCTTCCTTAAGCGGAGGACGACATCAAACGCCAGCGGCATACATTTTTACAACTCTAACCAACCAGATGAAATTCGTGCAAACACGGACTGATTTCATATAAGCATGAAGGATTTCGTATAAAAAAGCCGGATCTTCATATAAACATCATGGATTTCATTACATTTACATGAACTAAGAGGTGCCAATCCGGCTCTCTTGTATAATTAATACTCCCTCCGTCCGGAAATACTTGTCCTAGAAATGGATGTATCTAGACTTATTTTAGTTGTAGATACATACAATTTATCCATTCTTAGAACAAAAATTCCCCGCCAGCTGGAGAGGGAGTACATAATCTAAATGGCCGCCCGCGGATCCCTTTGTCTTCCTCATGTCCGTCAGACACTTGCGGGGTCGACGAAGGTCCTCGGAAGAGACGAAGCAGCAAAGAAACCACCTGAATCCGCGGTCGTCGCCTCGGCGGTGGCCTTCATGGGTCCCAAGTGGCGGCGGCCTCCCGTGTTCTACTTCTCCTCGATGATGGCGGCGGACACGGAGAAGCTGGCCACCGACTCGTCGCTCTCCACGCACCCGGCTTCTGTCTCTGCCTGCATGGCGCTGCCGCAGGCACGGGAGGCGCGCCCACAGACACGGGAGGCGCGGCCACCGCAGACACTGGTGGCGCGGTACGACGCGGCAGCGACGGTGCCCGTACCGGCGTGCTCGCCGCCGTGCCGGCGTGGAGCAACTCGCCACTCCTCATCGAGCTGAACTGGAGCGGCGAGTTGCTGAACCACGCGCCTGCTTGGGGCGGCAACTGGCTCCGTCGGGCCAAGCGAGGTTGGTGAAGCACGGAGCGGCCTCGCCCGTATCCGGAGGGCTCGGCGGGCCACCCAGCCGGGTAATATGCCGGAGAACGGCTCATCGGAAGCCATCGGAAGAGTGGAGAAAATGGTGAAGGAGGAGATGGGGGAGCGGCGGAGGGGTGCGATTCTTGCCCGCTGTCTGTCTGGCCTCGTGTAAATAGAGGGCGGACGGTAGGAGCTTGGCCGGCGTCTGGCCTCGTTTAAACTGAGGGCGGACGGGAGGAGCTCGGCCGGTGTTGCGTTTAATTCCGGCCCGCTCATGAACGGACGTGTGGCCGGAGTAGGATTCTCGGTTTGCATGCGGGTTTAACGGAGGGGTTTAATGGAGGCGCCGGGCGTGCAGCGGGCGGCGCAGTACTATTCGATTTGACAGCAGTAATGAGCCGTCAAATCACAAAGGCCCTCGCCTCTCGTGAAACCGACCGAGCTAGACTGCCCCGCCCTCTAGCCTTTTAAAAAATGTATATACTCCACTTTTGTACAGTAGTAGTATCGATGGATTGCGCCATGGAGCAAAACTTGAAATTAAAAAAAAGGTGGTACATATAGAGAGCGCTCGTCGCCAAATTATGCATATAGTACTATTAAAAAGGCTTGTCACAATAATGGTGTCCAGCACAAGTGCACAACCCACCCCTCAAATAAAACTAAGCACCCTGGAATTCTTTGACAAAACTAAGCACCCTGAAATTCTTTGACAACTAAACTGCTGGCTATATGATGTTGGCCATATATATTGTACGTATATAATGTGAAGAAACGAGTGGTAGTACTGTACCAACTAAAAGATGAAATGTAAGAAATACTTGTATGTACGTACTGAAGAGTTAAAGTAACAAGAAGAAACATAACATAGTTCTGCTGGGGGCTCAGCACAACACACCCCTCAAATTAAATTAAGCACACCTGAAATTAAACTTTGCAACTATTCCGGTAGACACTGCATTAGAACCACCATGAGCAACGACACTGCCACCTTACTCGGAGTCCTCGTCCACGTCCTCGACTTCGTCCTTGTCCCTCTTCCTCTTGGCCGATACTTCTTTGCTTGAACCGCACACTTGGCTGTTGCTCTTCATCCAACCCTTGTAGATATTGAAGCAAAGGTAGCCATCCATTGCAGCGTACTGGATGTGGTCTATATCTAGTACATTCCGCTGCCATGCATGACGATGAAACGTGTATGGAGGTTTCTCCAGTTTACCGTACGAAGGATGAACCATGGCTCCTGCCAGGGTCAGCATTGAAGGCTGAAGAGAGGACACCAGCCGATTCTTCTGGAGGTCGAAGGTGTTGCCTACAACGAGGCCTACCCGACGCAGGACTTCTTTGTCGTTACCAAAGTCTACAGTAACGAATTTGACTAGGTTGCTCCCGAGGAAGTCCTTAAAATCCTGGCACTCAACGTCGGCATGGCATATGTGGTAGACCAAGCATAAGTCATGCACGCAAACCTGGATCACGGCGGGCTTCTTCCTCTCTTCGTCCTTTAGATCCTTCTCTCGTCCCAGGACTGTGGTGTACTCAACATCTAGCCCAGCGACCCACTCATCATCTGAGTTTTCGAACATGCGTCTGAAGCGAGAAAGGCATCCTTTCACCGTCGCGGAAGAACGGGTGTAGATGACGTCGAACTCATCGCCGGTGATGGTTCTAACCTTGTACTCACCGCCGATCCTGGAGATTTGGGACGCCATGGATTTGGGAGGAGGGTTAGGATTAGTGGAACTGCCGTAATGTGAATGGACGGGACGACTAGGAGCGAACCGCCGTAGTATTGAAGGACGTGCGGGGACGAGTAGGAGCGAACTGCCAGCGTGCGAACGGCAGGGTAGTGGCTTTCCATTCTCCCATGATACGGGCTTCCGAGAGCCCTTGGATCTGAGATCGAACGGTTGCATGGCGTGATTCTAGACCTATGGGTGAATATCCTATCCTGGAGGGTTATTCTACAAATTTTCAGCAACTTAGCATGCGACCGTTTGATCTCAGATCCAAGGGCTGCCAGCAGCCCGTATCGTGGTCGCGCCTACCACGACCGTCGCGTCGCTCGTGCGGTCGCGCCCTTGGAGATTTAACACGGTGCGTTAGGCTATCTGATGTTTGGCATGTTATACATAGTCATCACTTAGTCACTCATACTACAACAAGGTTGGCTATAAGTGTATTTTTTACTCCTCTCTATCTCTTTCTTCGTACTCCCTCCGTCCCATAATATAAGAACGTTTTTGACACTAGTGTAGTGCCAAAAACGTTCTTATATTATGGGACACATGGAGTACTAGTATTTATTGCATTTGCCAAGGAGTGACCTCTTCCAATGAAATGGTGTTGCTAAGTTTGCTTCATTTAATTAGCTATAGACTCAAAATTGTCTTTTCACCTAGGTACACGCGCTCAGCACCGTTTCTTCCTTGGGTCACCAAACTAGTCTCTCTCTTCTTGAATAACTTGCCACATCAGACTTTATGCCTATGTGGCAAGCTTAAGCACCTGTAGGAGCAAGTAAAAGTAAGTACAATAGTGCGCTTTACATGGCATTTTTGCATATGTGGAGGAAATAGAGGCAAGGAAAAAGTGGAGAAGTGGGCTCTCAAGCAAGAGCCAGCCTCTACTACATGGTGGAGCATTGGGAGAGGCACCTGTATGGAGGTGGTCAGGAATCTGGGAGACTCACGCCGGTCGTAGCGCCGCAGTTAAAATGATAATGGCAAGTCAAATCATGGGGCCCCACCTGTCCAGCTGTAACTCACTGTCAAATCACACAGCCCTACGTTTGCAGCAGCCTACTCCCTCGTCTTCTCGCGTCTCTGTTGAAGCGACTAAAGCGATGTGTTACAGTAACATATTATGTTACCACAAGCACCTCTTTCCTCATTAAATAGTTGCCACGTAAGCAAAATTGTCTTGGGATGTGTTAAGTTACTACCTAAGTTACTCCCACTATGGCTAGCCTAAGAAACAACGTGAGAGTTAATGCACCATGCCTATGTGTTTACTATTTGGTTTCTAAAAGATGACTTAATACTCACCTAGACGGAGGGAGTATTCGATTTGAAAGCGGGCGGTGCAGTTCCCGATACGGCTTTAATGCAGACGAGGGAGGGAGTAGCGGTTCCCGATATGTTGAACGACCAATGCATCCTCCTCAATTAATGCATGAGGGAAGTAATGGGAGGAGGTCCGGGAAAAGAGGCTGCATGATGTGAATGCAACGCAGTTTGCCCTCATTGCCCTCATATAAAGGCGCCCCTCCATTCCAATGCATCTACCACATCGTACGCACCTAAGCATTTGCCTAAGCACCTACACGAAGCGCAAAAGAGCTCACTCCAGACCCATGGCGGCGATGCGCGTGAGCGGCCAGCGGCTGCGCCAGATGGTCCACGATGCCGGCCTGCGGCATGGCGCCAAGGATCGTCTCCAGACGGTGTTGGAGACCGGCTGGTGGATGGCCGCCATCGACGCCAACTACGACTCTCAGTTGTACCAGATGATCGTTGACACCAGCAAAAAGTTCACCGTCATCAAGAAGCTCACGGACGACATCGTCGTACTCCTCCAGCCCGCGCGCCCGGGCTCCTCATTGCCTGCCACCCTAATCGGCCTCCATGGTCAGAACCTCTTTCAAGCACTGGTGGCCCTGCGACTGCCCGCCGACGCCACGAAGAATGTCCACCTGGAGGTCGCGCTCACCGCGAGGCGCCTCGCCCTTCAAGAATTCGTCGACCTACACATCCACGTGCACGAGCAAATCGTGTACATAGGTATCTACAATGCCAGTGAGGACGCTACGAGGTTGGCCTTCCTCAACCGGCTGGAAGCCTTGGATGCCTTTGCTGAGAAGCACCTCGACCTCGCCACAAAAGCCGTCGCTCCTTAGCCGCCGGTCGGTGGCCCAGCGCACTAAGTTGAGGAGGAGGAGGTCGTACGTTCGTGGATCCATCTTTCTTCTTGCCTTCTGTAACCACCACTGCGATTGCATCATCGTGGCCTTAATTCTTATTGTGCGGTTGCATTCTTGTTCCAGTCAATACCGACATGTGCGATCCCTTTGCTTAATTATATGCATCACTGTAACTAGTACTCGATCTGTCAATTTATAAGTTATGCTTACCTTTTCCATCAACTTCGTGCAACGCGCGGGCATCTTGCTAGAAACACCAGAATATGTCTATATAATCCATATGTGATAGTCCATTTGAAATCTCAAAAAAGACAAATATTTAGGTACGGAGGGAGTAATATATTAGGAGTATATCATGCGCACAAAGGCAGAGGAGCGGTGGGGCCGAGAGGGATGAGGGGCACGTCGGGGGGATGAGGATCCCATGACGTGAACAATCCTACCATTCTGTCACTGACATGTGGGACCCATAAGCGTGGATCCCACCTGTCAGCGAAGGAAAGGCAGGGCAAGGCAGTGATAGCCACGTCAGAGGATCCATGTCCACGTCGGGGGACGTCGTGCCGTGGGTTGGAGTGGCGTCGTGGGAATCGCGTGTGGGTGTGGCAGTGGTAGAAACAAGAAACGTGATGGTCGCCGTGGTTCAACTTCCATGGACAAGCTGTCATGTCTGCTGAGACATGTATATCAAAACTAGAGTGTTTATATTTCAAGCACGTGAACAAGTATTATTGTACTACTTTGGATCCATTGCAACGTACGGGCCAGCACATTGGTAGTAGTAGTGTCCATCTCTATCTCTAGAGGCCTTCCCTCATTCATCCTTTTCTCTCACAAGATAAACTACTCATACAAATGCATATTGATGTTCCGTGGAACGCACGAGGATGTTTCCTTGGGGTCTCCAGTGCGGCGTGGCCGTAGTTGCAAGTTGACGCCCCTTAAGATGCCGACGTTGAGGGGCACTCGGATTTCCTCCGATGAGCAGGTAAGATGAGTTTGATCACGTAGTAAATGCATTCTAAAGACTACTTCCGTGTCCATTTCCTAATTCTCCCCTTGCCCACTGTTTCACAGGTTAGGCTCGGTGCGAGTGGAGATTGGCTTGCATATGTACGGGAGGGTACCAACATCAATTTGCACAACATTTACAACGGTGACACTGTTCCCGTAGAACCTTTGTCCAACATTGGGATCAGCCATGCAACGGGCGACCGCATGAAGTGGTACGATGGAACCACGGTGAGATTGAATAAGAAAGCACGAACCTTGCACATGGCGGTCAAAGGCGGACCATGCTGTCTGCGGCCGATTTGATGTCGTACGAGTAGGAAGACGATGTGCTTCTTTCTAACCGCATCTTCGCGGTGACAAACCAGGGGACTTATTTTGTATGGGACACATCCTACGATATACTCCCTCTCTCCTAGTTTATTTGTTTTGAATCTTTTCGTTTTGTAAGTTTCAAATTCAAATTTAGAGCTCCCCATCACATGTTGAGATTACAATGTCCATTAAATCGTTGCGTGCATGTATAGTAAAGAAACAAATCTCGAGTTTGGCACGAGTTCGTGCTGCAGGAGCACCACAAGCCCTGGCGCAGGAGTTACATTTCCCTCTCAGGGCCGTCGGGACTGAGCTTTAGCACCTTACTACACCTACCTTTGAGTCAATAACATGTGGACCCGATAGGTGACTGGTCCACATGTAATGCTCCCGTAGGCAGAGGGGCAGTGGGGCCAGGAGGGGTGAGGCGCAGGTCGGGGGATGTGTGGTTTCATGGGTTCGAGCGGCGTCATGGGAATTGCAGGTGGCTGTGGTAGAAACTTGATGCTCGCCGCATTTTAGGTGGCCCACATGTCATGCACACAAAGGTAGAGGGGCGGTGCGGCCGAGAGGGGTGAGGCACACGTCGGGGGACGTGGTGCCGTGGGTTGGAGAGGCATCGTGGGAATCGCGAGATGAGACATGATGGTCGCCGTAGTTGAACTTCCATGGACAAGCTGTCATGTCTATGGACACATGCACTGCATACCGATCATTGGAAGGAGTAGCAGAGAAAGCTATATATGCGGATAAATAGTTCCTTATAGTCAAGCGGACCCACGCTACTACTTTGTTCCAAAGACATGCACACCATCGAAATAGTCCATCTATATCAATATACACCGAGAGGGAATAATTTTTTTACAAGAGAGGAAATAGTTCATCCATCCATAATGCCCTCCTGCTGGTGCAGCCTTTTCTTCTTCTTCTTCTTCTTCTTCTTGTTCTCATTCTCTGTGGGAGACGGCTTCGCAACAAGCTCTTTGGACCTTGCAGCTATCTCGAAACTCACACGGGCATCGAGGGCAGCATATTTTATCCGCTCGTACGTCAAGGGATAATTCTCCCATCCAGACGACGTTAATGCCACCGCCTCATCACCCTTCTGAAGATTTGTACCGAGCACCAAATTTTCTACGTCGAATAGGGATGGTGTCTGTTTATCACAGACTTCTACAGGAATTTTGGTTCTAGTTTGTAGGTCAGCGATGCTTTTCAAATCAAGGTTGTACGGCTCCAGCTTCTGTTTGTCCCCTTCGATGGCTGCCCCACAGAAGTATACGTACTCCCGAGACAAGAAATCGTGAAGCTCACCTGGTATGGAGGGCGAGTGTATGATGTGGTACACCAAAACATCATCTTTGAGGCATAGCTGAAGGATGGCGGCGCGCTAGATCTTCCCAGGGGCATGCTCCGTGTACTCTGCGTCGAGACCGATGACCCTCATCTCTACCTTTTTGAGGGAGTTGGATACATTGTTGATCCACTGCCGAACAACCCTTGGGTGGACGGTGACGGTGGCAACTATGCGCATCGAGCCTTCAACGAGGACATGTTGGACGCTAAAAACCTGCATCTCGATCTCTTTCGCCATTTGGAACCGCTGGAACGGAGGGCTATGGTTTGGAGAATTAGGATTAGATGGCTAGTCTAACTGAAATAGTAGATGATTATTTAAAGAGGTTAAAACAATGTGAACGCAGTGGGGTTTGGATGCAAATGAAGACGAAGGGGAGGTGAAGAAGCCGAGGAGAATCGGTTCCCGATGGAGAAGGATTAAATGGGAGAAGTGGTGTGCAGGCAGTTGATTAGACGGCTAGGTAGACTAAACGAAAAGGCTATGCGGGTAGACTGATGAGTCGTACCTGTTCATGTACGTGCCCATCCTTCCTGATAGGTGGGACCTATGCAAACAGATAAAAAAATGTGTCATAGTTTTTTTGAGCGCGTGAGTGGGAGACACAACATTCTCTGGTTAAGGAATACTCCCTCCGTTTAGGCGAGTATAAGTCACCTCATGAAAATCAGGTTTTCCCAAAACCTTTAGGCGTGGAGCATTAACTTCCTGCTCGATCCCCTCCCAGCCTCGTTAGCCAGCATTCTCTTCCTCTGATGCCGCGTTCTACCTTTCCATTTTTCCTCTTCTCAAGTGTGGAACGATCTGCATGCCATCCTTGATGCACCAGAACAACCACTGCATGCATCGCGGCAGAGCGTTGATTGGGCATGCATGAGAATTTGGTTCTGCTCGCAATATGGATGATACCTGAACGGTGAAGTGAACAAGCATGCTAGCACGGGAGACCTATTTACGCTATACAATACTGGAGTACTCATGTACCTACTACAAGTAGTAGTAGTAGTAGTAGTAGTAGTAGTAGTAGTAGTAGTAGTAGTAGTAGTACAACTGTGGTACACTTGATGGTTAAAATACTATTCATCCGGTCCTCATAGTGAAGTGACAACACCCTGCACCTGACACTAGTCCAGGCGGCGTGTTCGGGTTACCAAAGTCAGCCTCACCCTATGCACAGTGCAGTCTGTCACCGCCGCTGTACAGCACATTGGCACCTCGCCTCGTCTCCCTCTCTGCTCCCATAACACCACTCCATCTCCATCTCCTTCTCCGTCTGCATCTCACTGTGCCCCCGTGTATTGTCGCCTCACTCGCCTCCCCAGTACCACTATTCCCTCGCTAGCCGCTCCAACACCGACATCCTTCTCCCCCGTAAACCAAGCCCCCTTCCAAACTCCACCATGGCCGAACGTGAACCGCGCAGCATCCATATGAGCCGCGATCGGAGCAATCTCCCCAGTGACATCCTCGACCTCTATTGTTCGTGTATGGATATGTTGAGCGCCCTGCGGCTGGCTGCATGCTCGAGGGACATGCACACGACCATCATCGAAGCGAGGCCTAAGCTTTTCAAGACACCCTGCTTGCTCCTATCTAGTCTTGCGAGATTCGCTCACCATGATACGGAGGCGTGCATGATGTCCCTCGACTTCAATCCAATCTCCATTAGCCGAAACTTCTTTGCAGGTATTTAGTGGGTCGTCGTACATCATTTCCCTCGACATCGATCCAATCACCATCGCCCGAAACATCTTGGCAGGTATGTACTGGGTCGGCATGAACTCCCACTGGATGGCTGCCTTCAGAGAAGACGGTAAAAAGTTGGTGCTCGTGAACTTCCAGACCTCCCATGAGATTATCCTTCCTCTGTTGGATTATATAGAGTATTACCATCGTGGTCCAAGTCATCTAGATTACTACGTCAGTTGGACGGACCTTGTTTTGCAGAAGATTGTAATCTGCCAAGTGCCCACACGACATGCGAATTATGCAAACTTCAAGCTAATTGCCTTGTTCGACCGCGGACTCGCCTATCTTTATGTCGGTGCCTTCTTTAGCTGGAGACAACTCGGCTCGTAGTGGATCATCGTCAAAGCTGATACACACTTATGTGATGCTATTGAACACAATGGCATCATCTACGCGATCGACAAAGCAGATGGCACCACGTATTGCTGGGACGACGCATGTAAGTTGTTTCCTCTCATGTTAGTTTCCTCATTTTCATGATGTAGAAACATGCACCACACTGTTGGTTTCATCTAACCATACATTAGGGAAGTAATTGTGCATATGGAGAACTCTATATTTGGAAGTAGTGAAATCCTGCAATGCTTACCATGTGTACATACCTATATTCGCCCTTCAGCAATCAATGGCTAGAATAATATCCTCACAAAAAATTTGCCCACAGAACACGGTAAATAACAATGCATGGTCTGTTAGTTACCTTGAAGAATTTTTTTGTGAGGACAGAACATGATTACATAACATGCATGACATGGTAGTTTCCTGTGAAGAATCGATTGCGAGATAACATGAGTATAACCATGCATGGCACTTCTATATTTTCGAACCCAGTATACATTTCCCTGTATTTTCCTCCCAGATCCAACAGGGACATATCAATGATGTTTCTTGCATTATCCTACTCATACTCTGAATAATGCTGATCTTACATTAACAATGCCTGTCCTTTTTGATATGATGCAGTGTCCCTACAGTTACTGCCCTTTGTAATCACACCACCTTTGCCAAAAACAAGGAAGCTCAACTAGTTCCTCGCTCGATCAGACGATGGCAAAAGACTGATGATCATTCGGACACATGAGCCGGAAAAGTTATATTGCAAAAACCCCATTGTATACAAGCATCGTGTAATACGTGAGTATACGGACAGTGGTTGTTACGTCTATGAGCAGGATACCAGCTTGTTGGGGCCTTTAGGATTTTTTAGTTGGAGGCGGGTAAACAGCCTTGGTTCACACTCTCTGTTTCTCGGACTCAATTATCCGATTAACTAGGAGATCACTGTTGGCAAGGACCTTGATGGCAGAGAGGCTCTGTTTGCTATGGAAAACTGTGTCTACACTGTGAGCCCTAGGAGTTCAACGATACAGCCTGCAGCCAAAAGAAGGTGAGAATGACAAAGGCATCTGGATTAACTTTGATCCTTGGATGTCTCAATTAAGACAGGCAGTGATGTGATTCGAGCCTTCAGGTTGATAGGTAATTGGGCTGTTGCATCGAAAGGGTGGAGTACTGGTGTCTCCGGATCACTGGTCGCTGAAGCGGGGCTGCAAATTATGATGGTGTTGGATCATATCTTCGAATGACTTTGTTGTCTTTGCTGCTGGTTCAGGATGGGTAGTTCTTCCTTTTGTTATGCATATTCCTTGTCACTTGGTCATCCTCGTCTATGTCACTCTTACTATGTAATAGTTGCTTCTGTTTAGAATGTCATTCTCATCTGGATCACGAGAGTCTGAGCGCTGCAGATGGGTGCGTTTTGGTGGTGTAGCAAGACTTCTTATGAACTATCATGTCTTGTTGTTTATGTCAGTAGTAGTCACTAGTCAGTGTTTGAATGTTGTATATATCGTTGTTTCGAATTGTTTATTGTCTCGAACTACTGGTGGGCTAAATGAGGGCATCACCATTCTCCAGTGTTCAGAGTATATCTCCTTTTTTCAAGTTATATAATTTGAGCTTAGTGTCTTTTCGATGATGTACACTTGTTTGGGCTAGTGAGTGTCATTGAATATGGGCCGAGTAGTAAGGCAATGCCAAACAGGTCAATTATGACTCTCAGGCCGGGCTCTCAAAAGATCCTGAAAAAAGGTCGGGCTCTCCAAAAAAGAAAGAATAAGGACTCTTAGGCTGACACGTGGGCGCCACCGGTGTTTTCGTGCACTTGCGCGCCAAGAGCATATTGGTGCGTGCTCAAAATTCATGCTACCTTTTCATCCCCAGTCTCCCGCTTCTCCCCCACCTCTGGAATCTCGATTCCTACTGCAGTTCCCCCAAATCCCCCTCCTATACTCCCTGTACTCAAGTGCACTATCATGTCGCCGGTCAACGCGGATCTCCGAGCCAGAGATCCTGAGGTCCGTCCTGCCTTCGGTCGCTGCGTGCTGTCGCTCAACAGTGGAATGGCGGCGCTTGACGACCAGTTTGCCGGCAAAGTGCTGATGGTAACCATCAATGGCGACCGGCCTCCTGTCTCGCCGGATGACCTTGTCAAAGCTCTTGGCATTGCGCACGACATCCAAATAAGTGACTTGCTCGTCAAAGTCTGTCCGCCACCGGCTGATTTCTTCATCAGGTTCCGGACAACTTTCGACTGCAGTCATGTGTTCGAGTCTTCCCGGCGTTTGTTCTGCGATGGCGCGCTGGTGAGCTTTGATCGGTGGCACCCAGGATGGGGCTCGGTGCCCTCTGAGCTTGAGTTTTTAACAAAGCATACCTTCCACGGCATGCCTCGACGTGCTTGGAACAGCGAGTCCATGAACGAACTTATCAACGACCTTGGAGGTGAGCTCGTAAGTATGTTTGTTCCTCCAGACAGCTGGGCTCTGACGGTTATGGCATGGATGAAGAAGCCGTCCATCATACCGAAGGTGATTGGTGTTGAGATACCGGTGCAGGAACCGGGGTTGTACTATTCGTCGCCACCAAGGCCACCGCGGACCACGTTAGGGATGTACCTGTATCGAGTGTTCGTGCATGTCGAAGAAGTGGTCAATCCATCAATCGAAGTCCTGCCGCCGCCGCTGGTGCCAGGGTCCATCGACGATGTCCATTACAGGAGTCAAGGTCAGACTTTCCCCGTGTTGCTCGGAACGATGGATGGCACAGGGCCTACTCCATCGCGCGGCGGAGGCCACTGCTTCTTTGGGAGAAGAGGCACGGCTGGCTGCCTGGATGTGCTCTAATTTGAGGTAACAACTGAATCTTGTCAGATACTAGTTAAATCCGAGCTATGGGCGTGAAGCACTGATATGCCAGTACATTTGATTGTGACCTGTTCTAATTTTGTACCTGAACTTTTTTTAGAAAGGGTTGTACGTCAACTTAATGTGCTAGCAGAACTTATTGTGTTGTCTGTCTGTTTTCTTTACACAACATTCAAGATATTTCTCCGTCATTGATAAAGATGATGAACCATTATGTACGACTTCGTTGGTTTCAACATAGCCCTTCCCGTAGCGATCCACTGCTTCCATCCTGATTGTGCGGCCTGCGTGAAATTTTTGTATGCAAGTTCAGTGTGCTATGATGTTCTATATGATTGTGTCAACTATATAAGTTTTTACTAAGCATCAGCAATGCATATGGCTGAAAGATGTATTTACGAGTATCGGCCGATGGGTCTCTCTCTATCTCTCTATCTCTCTCTCTCTCTCTCACACACACACACACACACGCACATGCACAAGAGGGACCCGTTGAATTATTTATTTGCTCATGATAGCTTTTAATTAGGTTCCACTGTAATCTAACTTTTTTCTTAAGTTATTAATTGAGCTCAGTGACTTCAAAAAGTTGTACAGAAGCCTTGTTTGGGCCTTTTCGGCGTCGCTGAATGTGGCCTGAGTAACCATGTTAGGTTGTACTATACTACACATGCCTTTTTCGCTATTTTTTTAATAATACATTTTTTTATTAATTTTCATAAATATTACGCTGGGTAAATTTTTTTCAAAAATAATACACCGTCGGCCCGCTGCAGGCCGACTGGGCCTAGTCGGCCCGTAGCCGGCCGATTGGATTCCAGTCGGCCTATAGCTGGCCGACTGGCCCCTATCGGCCCACTGTGGGCTGATTGGGTCCCGTCGGCCCACTGTGGACCGACTAGAGCTAATTGGCTCGTTGTGGGCTAATTGTTTTTGCAAAAGTGTTAATCATGTATTTAAGAAATATGTGTATTGTGACCTCCTTCGCTTGCTATGGGCCCACTGTTGACTAAAAAATATGTTTTAAAAAGTGTTAATCATGTATTTAAAAAATATGTGTATTGTGACCTCCTCCGCTTGCTGTGGGCCCACTGTTGACTAAAAAATATGTTTTAAAACATGTTAATCATGTATTTAAAAAATTTTAAATGTGTGTATAAAAAATGTTCCTTATCTATACAATTTTTTTTAAATGTGTGTATAAAAAATAGCTTTTTTTCAACATCAGCAATGCAACTGGGCCGACAGTTGTACACAATATCCGGGTCAACTTGTTATTCTCCGCCCCGCTGGGCTGCAAACTTTCCTATGAGGTATGCATTAGGATTAACAAGAAAATGGACTTTAAGAAATAATAAATGGGATGTAATTGTAATAATTGGACAATTACTATGTAGCAAACACGTAATTAGTTTGAAAAATATATTATTTTTGGAATTTGAAAATTTTAATTTCATTACTTGTTGTGCGCGCAATATTTTGTTGGATTTTAACGTAACACAACTTTATTTTGAAATTATATTTAACCTGACTAGAAATTTCGGATAAAAATATTTCGGATCCCATCAAAATGTGGGATTTTTTTTAATTCTGTTTTTAGCGGTTGTTTGAAATTATTAATCGTTGTCCTAGCTAGAAGTTCGGCTGTACTTTTAACAAACTGTAAATGGGCTGTAGTAAATTCCATTAGAATTAAAAAATGGGATGTACATTATTACAAATCGAAAATGGGCTATATGTTCTCTGCCAAATCCGAGCTGTGGGCCTACTAAGTTGACGCGTACCAAGGGCTTTGTCAACTTAGTCAATATAAACGATTCTAGCTGCAGTGATCGTACTATGTCCATCCAATGGCTGTAGTGCTTCTTCAACCTATGGTCTTCTTGCTCCAGCCGCCCAAAGCAGCGTCGGTCGTGTCACGTGCTCCTTCCTCCCGTGGCCGACTGTGATGCCGCGGAGGCCTCACCGCCCCGTACTACTCCCACCGCTGGCCAGGTCATCCCTCTACTCACCCACACCCCCTGTTATTCTACGGTGACGGCAGCCTCACACCGCAGCCGAACCAGTGAACCCTCGTACTCCTCTCCGCACGGGCTTCCACTGCTGCGTCTTCCCCGGCTCCGCGTCGTCCCCTTCCTAGGCCTCGCCGTCGTCCACTGCCCTGGTGCTCTCGGCGCGGCGTGGTCAACATGGTCAAGGAACGAGTTCCATCGGACATGGACTGTATGTGGAGAGGCTGACAGCTGGGTCCATGGCCGCAGCAAGGAAGTGCCTCCTTATTACGCGGAAAATAATGTTTCCTCCACCTGACAGTAGGGACCCACCGGACGGGCCATCGTATTTCACGAAAAAAACGTTTCCCCCCTGACTGCTGGGACCCACCAGCTACACCTTCGCACGCAAGGAAGTGTGTCCGGGCAAAAAAAACGATTCGCCCCCTGACTGCTCGGACCCACCAGCCCCCAACTGCTAGGACCCACCAGCTACATCTTCGCACGCAAGGAAGTGCGTCCGGGCAAAAAAATGATTCGCCCCCTGACTGCTGGGACCCACCAGCTACATCTTCGCAGGCAAGGAAGTGCCTAACAGTCGGGACCCACCTGGTCGAAGCGTATGTAGCGTTGTCATTCTGGTCGCGAACGTGTACGTACATATATACTGGTGGATGTAGAGGCGCGCACGTGTCATAGCAGAGGCGCGCACGTGTCGTAGTAGAGGCGTGCATGTAGCATGTACACGTACGTACAGCGTCCAAGGTGCAAGAAAGAAAATACGGCCACATATGTGTACATACGGGCGGGGTCTCGAATGCCTACTCGCGCATACGTACGGCGAGGGCTCGTGTACATGGCTAGGTCGGAACAGACAAACAGCGTCGTCGTCGTGTTCATGGGTCGGAACAGAATGCGTGGTCGTGTTCATCGGGAGGGCTTGGACGGAAGAGGCGATGGAAGCGAGGCCTGGCGTACCGCACAACGGAGGAAACGGACCTCCTACGGTCGAAACGGGGGTCCTGTTGATCGGGAGGGGTGTGGTGTACCGCAAAATGGAGGAAACGGACCTCCTACGATCGAAACGG
>NC_057806.1:93648059-93648326 GCF_018294505.1 Triticum aestivum | reverse complement strand
GTACCGCAAAACGGGACTCCACGGGATACTGTTCATCTCCACCGTCGACCCCCTCCAGCCTCCACGAGCTACTGTTCATCCACCGTCGACCTCCTCCAGCCTCCACGGGCTCCTGTTCATCCAGCCTCCACCGCGTGCTACTCCACCGGCTACTGTTCAACCACCCCTCCACCATCTACTGTTCATCCAGCCCTCCACACCACGGGGTCCTGTTCAACCACCCCTCCACGGGCACCCCTCCACCGTCTACTATTCATCCAGCCCTCC
>NC_057806.1:93642106-93647974 GCF_018294505.1 Triticum aestivum | reverse complement strand
CAACACTCACTGTTCATCCCATTGATCGGCTTCAATTAGCAGCAGTAGCCAAGGAATCGCTCGATCGGGTTCAGTCAATAGCCATCGATCGATCGCTCGGGTTCAGTAACGCGTAGCCTGCAGTGCAATCGCTCGGTTCAGTTAGAGCCCAGCGCCTCGCTCGGGTTCAGTTAGAGCCAACGCCTCGCACACACGCGCGTACGTGTACGAGACAAACGCGCATCGATCGGCCCCCGACCTCCCACCGTAACCGGGAACTCCCCGAAATTTTCCTCCCCCTCGCTTCTACCACGGTTTTTTCCGTCATGGACGGCCCAAAGAATGTCATGCAGCTGCGTCTCCGGCCCGCCCAGGACGGAAAGCCCATTTTCTGTCATGATTTTTTGTCATAGAAGTAGGAGCCCACCACATCTATGATGATACCGGGTTTTGTCACAATTATCGGCATAGAAGTGTCATATGTATGACAGAAATTTTTTCGTTCGGCCCAAAATGTCACGGATGTGTCTTTTTTTGATAGTGAGAGGAAGACAAAGAACCCAAGGAGATTCTCCCAGAAGACTACATCATCATCGACGACACTGACTTGGATCCATATGATAGTGATGATGACTATGTTGATGAAGCTGGAGCAGATATCATGGAGTCTGCAACTGAAGAATATTTCTAGTAGACCACCCCAACAGTAGTAGTAGTCCACCATGTAAATATAGTAGTCCGAGCACTTTTGCGATAGTTAGATCGATGGTATGCCCTTGTTTGATTGATTGAATGAAGTGAATTGTTTGTTTTGCCTCATGTGCATATGGGTAGTGTTTTCTCTTTAGACCCCCTCTATTCTTAAATCTCATCTTTTCTAAACCCTCAGATGCCTCCAAGACATGACCCCGGATTTACCTTCCCTCCGGAGCTCACTCAGTTGATCCAGCAGCAGAACACATTGATGCAGTTGCTAGTCCAGAATCAGAATCAGGGGAACAACAACAACAACAACAACAACCCACCACCACCACTTGTTGATCACTTAGCCCGTTTTCTTAGGCTGAATCCACCGGTGTTGTCCAGTAGCACCGAGCCGATAGTAGCAGATGATTGGCTCCGCAAGACAGCAAGGGAGTTGACCACAGCAGGATGCACAGATGCGGAAAAGGTGAAGTTTGCCTCACATCGGCTTGGAGGACCCACGGCATCATGGTGGGAGAATTTCACAGCCACTCCCTGTCGACACTGTCACGTGGGACCAGTTTCAGCAGGCTTTCTGTACTGCCCATGTTTCAGCAGGAGCTATGGCCATGAAGAAGCGAGAGTTTCGCAACTTGCGCCAAGGAGGACGGACAGTTGGCCAGTATGTGGAGGACTTTAGTAAGTTAGCATGTTATGCCCTAGATGATGTAGCTACGGATGCAGCTAAGCGGGAGAAGTTTCTGGAAGGACTGAATGATGAGTTGAGCATGCAGTTGATGGTAGCAACCTTCAACAACTACCAGGAGTTGGTAGATCGTGCTCTCATGATTGAAGGGAAGCGGCAGCAGATTGAGAATCGCAAGAGGAAGTATGGACAAGGGAAGTACAATTCAGGAGCTCAGCAGAAGCCACATTTTACCCCTAGACCGGGAGGACATTTTCACCATACCCATGGAGGAGGTAGCTTGCACAATCACAATGGCACCAAGAATGGTAACGGGAATGGAGGAAGCAACGGCTAGAACCGCACCAACCCATCAACCCCAGCCAAGAGAGACCTGAGCCAAGTCACTTGTTTCAAGTGCGAGAAGACCGGACATTATGCCAATGAATGTCCTGAATCCCAGAATGGAAATGGCAATGGAAGCTCTGGAAAGAAGCCGAACCCTTTCAATAGGGGACAGGTGAACCACGTTAACGTGGAGGAGGTTGAAGAGCAGCCGGATGCAGTAATCGGTAAGTTTTTGGTTAAGTCATTTACGACATTCGTTCTTTTTGATACTGGTGCATCGCATTCATACATATCAAGGGAATTTGTGGATAAGTATAACCTGCCCACCAAAGTTCTTAGAACACCAATGTTAGTAAGCTCACCACGAGCGGAGTATATGGCTAGCCAAGGATGTTTTCAAGTACCATTGAGTATAGGTAGGCATGTGTTTCCCGCGGATTTAATCATTTTGGAATCACAAGGATTGGACGTAATTCTGGGTATGGATTGGCTGTCGATGTAAGGAGGAAACATCGATTGCGCCAGTAAGTCGATCTTGCTCACCACCCCAGAAGGAAGAAGGATCAAGTATGTATCTCGGCATGTGCCAAAGAGGAATCAGGTAAATTGTTTAACAGGAGTTGTGCAAGAGGAAGTACCAGTGGTGAAGGATTTCTCGGATGTATTTCCAGAAGAATTGCCAGGCATGCCACCGGATAGAGATATTGAGTTTTTGATTGAGCTTTTGCCAGGCACCGGGCCAATATCAAAGAGACCATATAGGATGCCCGCAAAGGATTTGGTGGAGATTAAGAAGCAGATTAAGGAGTTACTGGATAAAGTATATATTCGCCCAAGTTCTTCACCTTGGGGATCGCCAGTACTTCTAGTGGAGAAGAAGGATGGATCGTTAAGGATGGTTGTTGATTATCGAGGATTGAATGAAGTAACCATCAAGAACAAGTACCCACTACCGATGATCAATGATCTGTTTGATCGATTGCAAGGAGCTAAGGTATTTTCCAAGATCGATCTGCGATCAGGATACCACCAGTTGAAAATTCGAGAACAGGATATACCTAAGACGGCTTTTACCACCAGGTATGGGCTGTATGAGTATACTGTTATGTCATTTGGTCTGACTAACGCACCTACATATTTTATGAATATGATGAACAAGGTGTTTATGGAGTTTCTGGATAAGTTCGTCATAGTGTTCATTGATGATATCCTGGTTTACTTGAAGAATGAAGAGGAGCATAAGGAGCATTTGCGTTTGGTTCTTGGAAAACTCAGAGAACATCAATTATATGCCAAATTTAGCAAATGTGAGTTTTGGTTGAAGGAAGTTGGATTTCTCGGACACGTTATATCTGGAGAAGGTATAGCAGTAGATCCCACTAAGGTTGATACCGTGACAAATTGGGAAGCCCCAACAACAGTTGGAGAGATCCGGAGTTTTCTTAGACTCGCAGGATACTACCGGAGATTCATTGAGAATTTCTCAAAGATTGCGAAGCCTATGACGGAGTTGTTGAAAAAGGATACCAAGTTCATATGGACTGAGGAAAGTGAGGCTAGTTTCCAGGAGTTGAAGAAACGTTTGGTTACATCACCTGTGTTGATTTTGCCAGATCAGACCAAGGATTATGAGGTGTATTGCGACGCTTCACGTCGAGGACTTGGAGCAGTGCTTATGCAGGAAGGAAGAGTTGTTTCATATGCCTCATGATAGCTTAAGCCTCATGAGTTGAATTATGCTACGCATGATTTGGAGTTAGCAGCCGTAGTGCATGCATTGAAAACCTGGAGACACTTTCTCATTGGAAATCATTTTGAGGTGTACACGGATCACAAGAATTTGAAGTATATTTTCACGCAGAAGGAGTTGAACCTCAGGCAAAGGAGATGGTTGGAGCTCATCAAGGATTATGATATGAAATTGCATTATCACCCCGGAAAGGCTAACGTAGTAGCTGACGCTTTGAGCCCTAAAAGCCATGTCAACACACTAATGACGAGAGATTTACCAAGGGAGTTAGCAGACAATCTTTGAGAGCTATGTTTGGAAATAGTTCCAAGAGGCTATGTAGCGGCATTGGAGATTCAGTCGACTTTGATGGATAAGATCAGAGAAGCTCAAAGGACTGACGAGGAGATTGCTTCTATTAAGGAGAAAATGAGCAAAGGAAAAGCTAAGGGACTTCGTGAAGATGAGCACGATACCTTATGGTTCGAAGACCGTGTTTATGTGCCAAATGATTTGGAGATCAGGAAGTTAATTCTGCAAGAGGCCCATGATTCACCATATCCAATTCACCCAGGAAATACCAAGATGTATTTGGATTTGAAGGATACTTTCTGGTGGACCGGAATGAAGAAGGATATTGCGGAGTACGTAGCAGTTTGTGATGTGTGCTAGAGAGTAAAGGCAGAGCATCAGAAGCCAGCAGGATTGCTACAGCCATTGCCGATACCCAAATGGAAGTGGGATAAGTTAGGCATGGATTTTATTATGGGTTTACCCAGAACTCGTTCAGGCTATGACTCAATATGGGTTGTAGTCGATCGTTTGACAAAGGTAGCTCATTTCATTCTAGTGAAGACTACCTATACCAGTGCAAAGTTGGCAAAGATATACATGACCAGAATCGTATGTCTGCACGGAGTTCCAAGGAGCATTGTATCAGATAGAGGAACCCTATTTACCTCAAAGTTCTGGAATCAGTTGCATGAAACTTTGGGTACCAGACTGGAGTTTAGTACAGATTTCCATCCGAAGACAGATGGACAGACCGAGAGAGTTAATCAGATTTTGGAGGATATGCTGAGAGCTTGTGCGCTAGATTACGGATCTAGTTGGGACGAGAATTTGCCATATGCAGAGTTCTCTTATAACAACAATTATAAATCCAGTTTGAAGATGGCCCGTTTCGAAGCCTTGTACGGAAGGAGGTGCAGGACCCCATTGTCTTGGGATGAAGTTAGAGACCGCCAGTTGTTTGGAACGGATCTGATAAGGGAGTCTGAACAGAAAGTGAAATTGATTCGCGATAGGCTCAAGGTAGCTCAATCCAGGCAGAAGTGTTATGCAGATTCTAAACGCAAGGAGACAGTTTACGAAGTCGGAGACCGAGTTTATCTTCGAGTATCACCACTTCGAGGAGTTAAGCGTTTTGGAGTTAAGGGAAAGTTAGCGCCACGTTTTGTAGGCCCATACAAAGTCTTGGAGCGTATGGGAGAAGTAGCCTACAAGTTGGAGTTGCCCGAAGGATTGTCAGGAGTTCACGACGTGTTCCACGTTTCCCAGTTGAAGAAGTGCCACGCAGAGATGGCTGATATACCGCTGAGAGATACAGTGCCGCTGGAAGCGATTCAGTTGGACAGTGATTTGACCTATGAGGAGAAACCAATCAAATTCTAGAGTATGCCAGTTGAGTCACCCGCAACAAGTTTATCAAGTTTTGCAGAGTTCGGTGGAGCCACCACATGGAGGATGAAGCCACCTGGGAACGAGAGGAAGATTTGCTGAAGGACCACCCTCACCTATTTTCTAGCCAACCCGAATCTCGAGAGCGAGATTCATCTTAAGGGGGGTAGGTTTGTAACATCCCAAATTTCCAATTTGGAATGTTATACACTAGATCATCATTGCATATCATATTTTATTGCATTTTGGTTGATCCTAGAAAATTCTACGCAACTCAAGGACCCTCGGAGAGAGTTGGGGATTTCGTTATTTTCATATTTGAGTTTTCTCAAATTTTGAAAATAGAATCATTTGATTTTATTTATTTTATCTTCAATTATTTATGTTAGAAAAATATGAGAGAGAGAATAAAATGAATTTCCCAAAATAAAGAAATATTGAGGATTTAATAAAAAATCAAATAAGATTTTATTTTGGTATTATTTGCTATTTTATTTGAATTTAGGAAAAATGTGCGTTTTTCAAACTTGCATTTAGGCCCCAAATAAATGTTCATCCTGTGCGACTTGATTTTAGAAGTCGGGGAAAATTTATATCGAGATTTTTGGAGTCCGTTTAGTATTCCTTTTGTTTTTTTCTAAGCGTAATTTTTTTCCGAAAGAAAAGTCCGAACCTACCTCGGGCCATAACCGGCCAGGACTCCGCCTGGCCGGGCCTTCAAATAGTGCCGCCGAGGCCCGAAGCCAGCCCAGGTCACCGCCGC
>NC_057806.1:93633511-93641787 GCF_018294505.1 Triticum aestivum | reverse complement strand
GCCACCGGCCGCCTCGCCGCCGATGCCGGACCGCCGCCGCGCCGCCTCGCCGGACCGCCGGATCCGCCGCTGCTGGAGGTAGTTTTTCGCCGCCGTTTTTTTAGAAAACCGATCGGTTTTCCATCGGTTTGTTCGGTTTTTTTAGTTTCGTTTTTTAATAGATCAGTTTTTCCGGTTTATTTAATTAGCGAGCGTTCGCCCGTTCATTCATTTTAACGAATGCGTTCTTTGTTTAGGTCCAGATAACAAATGTGTGTTCGTTAATCTGTTCGTCGTTTTTCTTTTTCTCGGATTTAATCTGCGATTTTTCTGATCGCGATTCCTGATCCGTTTTTTGTTCTAGTCTAACTCTTCGCTTGTTTATCGGAATCAGGCGATTGAAGCGCCTGGAGGTTTGTCTAGAAACCCTCTTTCCGTTTAACCAACTCAAACAAGTTTTTGCCACTGTAAAAATTGCCCTAGATCCAGAATAGTAAACAAAGCTTGTTTCTTTTGCCGTTTGTCTTTCGTTGGTTCGTTCAATTTGATTCTTTTTGCCAACTGGAGTTCTTAAGTTGAACTTTCTGGTTAGATCTCTTATTCGAGTTTTACCTGTGCATTAGTTGAGTACTTATTGTATACTTGTTTGTTTGCGATAGAGTACCCGGAGTGCGCTTCTTGCTACTTCGAATCGCTAGGTTTTGCGGATCATCAGCAAGGCAAGTAACACTTTGATCATACCTCCTACTACCCAGTTTTATTGCATTAGATCAATCCTCACACATTGCATGATTAGGATCTAATTAAATTGTGGGTTTGGGAAGTAGTTGAGGTAGAACCTATTACCTATTCTTATCAAACCTTTGGGAGTTACTTCTATGTTGCTTATTATGCCATGCTATGCTAGTAGACGTTGATTGGGTGAGTGTATCCATGACAGATGTGAGATTGTTCATTTAATGGTTTATCTAAGGTGGCAACTTAAATACACATCTGGGTGGACTGAGGCACCTGGGTATTCCAACGATTGCCTGTTTTTCTTTTGGACCGCCACCCAGGCTCAAAGGGATCATGAGATTATTCATGCTAGAAACTTCCATGTCCAGCCACAAGCTACTATGGGCTCTAGCATAGTTGACTAAGTTGTGCAAACTCTTACAGTGGTAGACTAGCAGATGTAGGGGAAAGTAGGTGTAACGGTCTACCCGATCGTAAGGTGCTAGCACTTCTGAAAGACTATGTCTCGGTCATCCGTTTCTCAAACACCATGTAGTGCGAGAAACCAAAACGGAGGCGATCAAGACTTGTGGGGAAAAGTGCGCAAACCTCTGCAGAGTGTATAAATTAGTCATGATTAGCTGTGTCCCGGGTTATGGACATCTTGATTATCTAGTACTTGGATTATCATGTGAATCTCATCATGTTACTCTAATTAATTTTGTTGGGTTTTGTTTAATGATGATGCTTAATTGGGATTGAGAATGCTGTCAACCATTCTCAATGTTTAACAACTACCATGATAGTTAAATAAAATTTATTCCTTTGCAGTAGGGAAAAATTGGCTTTACGCAAAACTGTAACCATAGAGCTTTCCACCAGCCAAATATGCATATAGTATAGCCTATTCATTCCATTACTCTCTATGTGTTACATTGCCAGCATATTCCATGTGCTGACCCGTTTCGGGCTGCAACGTTAATGTTGCAGCCTTTTCAGACAACGATGAAGGTGCTTTTAGGTCATGGTTCTATGCTCAGTGATGCCGTTGGAGTTGATGGACTCACTTATCTTCCAAGCCTTCTGCTGTTATCGTTATTAGATGGCCTTAAGCCATATTTATTGTAATAAGTTCTCTTTTGAGACATTCGATGTAATAAGTGTGTGATTGCTACTCTGTTATAAATCCTTCAAGTACTGTGTGGTGTCAGCATTACTGATCTAGGGATGACACCTAAGCACATAGATTGGACCGTCTGAGGTCTGGTCGCTACACAAATGGTATATATTTTTGTAATAAATTAGTCAGAGGCCGAGAAATTTTTGAGAAGTCCTTAATGAACCTCCCATAAATCCGGCGTGACCAAGGAAACTTCTTATACCTTTGATGTCCTTAGGACATGGCATCTTTTCAATAGCATCAACCTTGGCTTTATCAACTTCAATACCTCTTTCAGAAACTTTATGCCCCAAGACAATACCTTCATTAACCATAAAGTGGCACTTTTCCCAATTCAAGACAAGAGTAGTTTCTTCACATCTCTGCAAAACTCGATCAAGATTGCTCAAGCAATCATCAAAAGAAGATCCATAGACGGAAAAGTCGTCCATGAAAACCTCACAAATCTTTTCACAAAAGTCAGAGAATATAGCCATCATGCTTCTTTGAAAGGTAGCAGGTGCATTACATATACCAAAAGGCATACGTCTATAAGCAAAAGTACCAAAATGGCATGTAAAAGTAGTCTTTGATTGATCTTTAGCCGACACAGGTATTTGAGAGAAACCAGAATAACCATCTAGAAAGCAATAATGTGTATGTTTGCATATCTTTCTAGCATTTGATCGATAAAAGGTAAGGGGTAATGATCTTTCTTAGTAGCCTTATTTAATTTGCGGAAATCAATTACCATCCTATAACATGTAATAATTCTTTGCAGAATCAATTCATCTTTATCATTAGGATCAAAAGTAATACCTCCCTTCTTAGGGACACAATGAACAGGACTTACCCACTAACTATCAGCAACGGGATAAATTATACCTGCCTCCAGAAGCTTTATTGTTTCTTTTTTTACCACTTCTTTCATTTTAGGATTCAGACGTCGTTGAGTATCACAAACTGGTTTGGCATCTGCTTGCAAATTTATTTTATGTTGACATAGAGTGGTACTAATGCCCTTAAGATCATCAAGAGTATATCCAATAGCAGCACGGTCCTTCTTCAGAGTTTTCAATAATCTTTCTTCTTCATGCTCTAAAAGGTTAGCACTAATAATAACAGGATATATCTTCTTTTCATCAAGATAAGCATATTTAAGATTATCAGGCAACAGTTTAAGCTCAAACACGGGATCACCCTTAGGTTGAGGGGGATCCCCTAGGATTTCAACAGGCAAATTGTGTTTCAAAATAGGTTCCTGTTTAAAGAATACTTCATCTATTTCCCTTCTTTCATTCATAAACATATCATTCTCATGTTCTAGCAAATGTTGTTCTAAAGGATCACTCGGAGGTACGGCAATAGAAGCAAGACCAATAATTTCATCCTTACTAGGCAATTCTTCTTCATGGTGTTGTTTACTAAATTTAGAGAAATTAAATTCATGAGTCATATCATCTAAACCGACAGTAACAACATCCCTTGTGCAATCTATGGTAGCATTAACAGTATTTAAGAAGGGTCTACCAAATATAATGGGACAAAAGCTATCTTGTGGGGAACCAAGAACAAGAAAATCAGCAGGATATTTAGTTTTCCCACACAAGACTTCAACATCTCTAACAATTCCCATTGGTGAAATAGTATCTCTATTAGCAAGTTTAATAGTGACATCAATTTCTTCTAACTCAACAGGTGCAATGTCATGCATAATTTCTTTGTATAAGTCAATAGGTATTGCACTAGCACTAGAACCCATATCACATAAGCCATGATAACAATGATCTCCTATTTTAACATAAATAACAGGCATGCCTACCATAGGTCTAGGTTTATCTGTATCACAGTGTTTAGCAATTCTAGCAGTTTCATTACAAAAGTAAATAACATGCCCATCTATATTATCAGACAAGAGATCTTTAACAATAGAAATATTAGGTTCAACTTTAACTTGCTCAGGAGGTGTCTATGTTTTAATATTGCTTTTACGAACCACAGTTGAAGCTTTAGCATGATCCTTTATCCTAACAGGGAAAGGTGGTTTCTCAACATAACAAGTAGGAACAATAGGATCATTATAAGTGACAGTCTTTTCTTCAACTTTAATAGGTGCAGCTACTTTTACTTCTATGGGAGGATTGTATTTAAACCACTTCTCCTTGGGGAGATCAACATAAGCAGCAAAAGATTCACAGAAAGAAGCTACTATCTCAGAGTCAAGTCCATATTTAGTGCTAAACTTACGAAAAATGTCGGCATCCATAAAAGATTTAACACAATCAAACTTAGGTGTCATACCTGACTCCTTACCTTCGTCGAGATCCCAATCTTCAAAGTTGTGTTTAATTCTATCCAATAAATCCCATCTAAATCCAATAGTCTCCATCATAAAAGAGCCAGCACAAGAAGTATCGAGCATGGTGCGATTATTCTCAGAAAGCCGAGCATAAATTTTTTGAAGAATTGTTTCTCTTGGGAGCTCATGATTGGGGCATGAATATAACATTGATTTAAGCCTCCCCCAAGCTTGAGCGATGCTTTCTCCTTTGCAAGGCCAAAAATTATATATATAATTGCGATCACGATGAACAAGATGCATAGGGTAATACTTTTGATGATATTCCAATTTCAATCTTCTATAGTTCCAAGATCTCGTATCATGACATAGCCTATACCATGTCAATGCGTCTCCCTTCAAAGATAAAGGGAAGGCCTTCTTCTTAGCAACATCATCGGGTATACCTGCAAGCCTAAATAATCCACAAACTTCATCCACATATATTAGGTGTTCATCAGGATGCTTTGTTCCATCTCCTGTAAAAGGATTAGCTAGCAGTTTTTCTATCATACCCGAAGGAAACTCAAAAGGAATGTCATTTTCATTAAGTTCAGTAGGTTGAATAGCAACTCTTTGCTCTACTGGTCGGGGTGAAGATACCCCGAACAAGCCCCTCAGAGAATTACTTTCCTTAGTAACAGGTGACAGTAAATTTCAGCACACTATATAAATTTTTCCTTACCAAATTCCACCTACCAAAGGCTCTTCACTCCCCGGAAACGGCGCCAGAAAAGATTCTTGATGACCCACAAGTATAGGGTATCTATCATAGTCCTTTCGATAAGTAAGAGTGTCGAACCCAACGAGGAGCATAAGGAAATGATAAGCGGTTTTCAGCAAGGTATTCTCTACAAGTACTAAAATAAGTGGTAACAGATAGTTTTGTGATAAGATAATTTGTAACGAGCAACAAGTAACAAAAGTAAATAAAGTGTAGAAAGGTGTCCCAATCCTTTTTGTAGCAAAGGATAAGCCTGGACAAACTCTTATATAAGGAAAAGTGCTCCCGAGGACACATGGGAATATCATCAAGCTAGTTTTCATCACGTTCATATGATTCGCGTTCGGTACTTCGATAATTTGATATGTGGGTGGACCGGTGCTTGGGTGCTGTTCTTACTTGAACAAGCATCCCACTTATGATTAACCTCTATTGCAAGCGTCCGCAACTACAACAAAAGTATTAAGGTAAACCTAACCATAGCATGAAACATATGGATCCAAATCAGCCCCTTACGAAGCAACACATAAACTAGGGTTTAAGCTTCTGTCACTCTAGCAACCCATCATCTACTTATTACTTCCCAATGCCTTCCTCTAGGCCCAAATAATGGTGAAGTTTTATGTAGTCGATGTTCACATAACACCACTATAGGCTAGACAACATACATCTCATCAAAATATCGAACGAATACCAAATTCACATGACTACTAATAGCAAGACTTCTCCCTTGTCCTCAGGAACAAACATAACTACTCACAAAGCATAAAGATGTTCATAATCAGAGGGTATTAATATGCATATAGGATCTGAACATATGATCTTCCACCAAATAAACCAACTAGCATCAACTACAAGGAGTAATCAACACTACTAGCAACCTACTAGCACCAATCCCGGACCTGGAGACAAGAATTGGATACAAGAGATGAACTAGGGTTTTGAGATGAGATGGTGCTGATGGAGATTGCCCTCTCCCGATGAGAGGAGCATTGGTGATGACGATGGCGATGATTTCCCCCTCCGAGAGGGAAGTTTCCCCGGCAGAATAGCTCTGCCGGAGCCCTAGATTGGTTCCGCCAAGGTTCCGCCTCATGGCGGCGGAGTTTCGTCCCGAAAGGTTGCTTCTGGTTTTTTTCTCGACGAAAGACTTCATATAGCAGAAGATGGTCATCGGAGAGCCACCAGGGGGCCCACGAGGTAGGGGCGTGCCCTAGGGGGGGCCACCCTCGTGGACAGGGTGTGAGCCCCTTGGTCTTCATCTTTGGTGAGAATTTTCCATTGTTTATTATAAGATCTTCCGTGGAGTTTTAGGACTTTTGGAGTTGTGCAGAATAGGTCTCTAATATTTGCTCCTTTTCCAGCCCAGAATTCCAGCTGCCGGCATTCTCCCTCCTTATGTAAACCTTGTAAAATAAGAGAGAATAGCCATAAGTATCGTGACATAATGTGAAATAACAACCGATAATGCAATAAATATCGATATAAAAACATGATGCAAAATGGACGTATCAGGCAGCCCGCCCGACCCCCTGTGGGCCACGATGCAGAGCCTTCGCGTCCCCATGGGCACCGACATCGACGCCTTCGACGTCGCCGAGGCCCGGACTCGCCTCGACGAGGATCGCCAGCGCCTGCTAGACTCACCGACTCCGCTCAGCTGGAGCACAATGCCGCCTATGGCTTCATGCCAGACGCGCTTGAGCCAGCCGGGTCGCCTACGTGCGGGCCCGGGGCGGCGCGACCGAGCGCGCCTTTGGCGCCATCCCTCCCGTCTACGAGACTCCCATGAAGACCATGCGCGCTGCCCAGGCGGCCGCGGTCGTCCTGGACCAGCTCGTGGGCGAAGAGCTGCAGGAGCGCCTCAAGAGGGTGAACGACCTCCGCACTGCGGCTAACGCGTAGTAGGACCGCCTCAACCAACTCGCCCAGCTGGCCGGATCTGGCTCCACCCGCGTCACTGGACCCAGCGATTTCCAGCACACGGTGGCCTCTCCACCCGGCGAGGCGCACTCCAGCCGCACCCAGACCTGGCGCAACCCCGCCCTGACGACTGCCGGCGGCTTGGGCGATGAGCCGACTTCGGAGGCCCGACGCCGGCTCGACCCCCTGCTCCAACCCAGTCGACGTTCAACGGTAGGAGACCCGACCCCCGAGTCTACCCCCCAGGCTCGCCCTCCACCCTCGTGGGGCCCATGTTGCTCCGCCGACGTACTTCTTCCTCCTATATATACCTACGTACCCCCAAACTACCAGATATGGAGCCAAAACCCTAATTCCACCCTCGTAACCTTCTATACCCTTGAGATCCCATCTTGGGGCCTTTTCCGGAGCTCCGCCAGAGGGGCCATCGATCACGGAGGGCTTCTACATCAACACCATAGCCTCTCCGATGAAGTGTGAGTAGTTTAGTTCAGACCTTCGGGTCCATAGTTATTAGCTAGATGGCTCCTTCTCTCTTTTTGGATCTCAATACAAAGTTCTCCCCCTCTCTTGTGGAGATCTATTCGATGTAATCTTCTTTTGCGGTGTGTTTGTTGAGACCGATGAATTGTGGGTTTATGATCAAGTTTATCTATGAACAATATTTGAATCTTCTCTGAATTCTTTTATGTATGATTGGTTATCTTTGCAAGTCTCTTTGAATTATCAGTTTGGTTTGGCCTACTAGATTGATCTTTCTTGCAATGGGAGAAGTGCTTAGCTTTGGGTTCAACCTTGCGGTGTCCTTTCCCAGTGACAGTAAGGGCTGCAAGGCACGTATTGTATTGTTGCCATCGAGGATAACAATATGGGGTTTATATCATATTGCATGCGTTTATCCCTCTACATCATGTCATCTTGCTTAAAGCGTTACTCTCTTCTTTTGAACTTAATACTCTAGATGCATGTTGGATAGCGGTTGATGTGTGGAGTAATAGTAGTAGATGCAGGCAGGAGTCGGTCTACTTGTCTCGAACGTGATGCCTATATACATGATTATACCTAGATATTCTCATAACTATGGTTAATTCTGTCAATTGCTCAACAATAATTTGTTTAGCCACCGTAATACTTATGCTCTCGAGAGAAGCCACTAGTGAAACCTATGGCCCCGGGGTCTATTTTCCATCATATTAATCTTCCGTCAACAAGCTATTTCCTTCTCCGTTTATTTTGCTTTCTTTACTTTGCATCTTTATCATAAAAATACCAAAAATATTATCTTATCATATCTATCAGATCTCACTTTCGTAAGTGACCGTGAAGGGATTAACAACCCCTTTATTGCGTTGGTTGCGAGGATTTTATTTGTTTGTGTAGGTGCGAGGGACTAAAGGCTAGAGGTGAAACCCATAAGATCTCGCAACCAACTCATG
>NC_057806.1:93594835-93633051 GCF_018294505.1 Triticum aestivum | reverse complement strand
GCGAGATCTTATGGGTTTCACCTCTAGCCTACCCCAACTTGTTTGGGACTAAAGGCTTTGTTGTTGTTGTTGTTGTAGGTGCGAGGGACTCGTGCATGGCCTCCTACTAGATTGATACCTTGGTTCTCAAAAATGTAGGGAAATACTTACGCTACTTTGCTTCATCACCCTTTCCTCTTCAAGGGAAAACCAACGCAGTGCTCAAGAGGTAGCAAGAAGGATTTCTGGCGCTGTTGTTGGGGAGTCTACACAAAAGTCAACATACCAAGTACCCATCACAAACCCTTATCTCCCGCATTACGTTTTCCTCTCCCCCACTTCACCCTTGCCATTTTATTCGCCCTCTCTTCCCATCCTCCTTCTCTTTCTCTATTTGCCTCTTTTTTCCTGTTTCTTGTTTGCTTGTGTGTTGGATTGCTTGCCTGTCACGATGGCTCAAGATAATACCAAATTGTGTGACTTTACTAATACCAACAACAATGATTTTATTAGCACTCCGATTGCTCCTCTTACCGATGCCGAATCTTGTGAAATTAATGCTGCTTTGTTGAATCTTGTCATGAAAGATCCATTTTCCGACCTTCCTAGTGAAGATGCCGCTACTCATATAAAAAACTTTGTTGATTTGTGTGATATGCAAAAGAAGAAAGATGTGGACAATGATATTGTTAAATTGAAGTTATTTCCTTTTTCGCTTAGAGATCGTGCTAAAGCTTGGTTTTCGTCTTTGCCTAAAAATAGTATTGATTCATGGAATAAGTGCAAAGATGTTTTTATCTCTAAGTATTTCCTCCCGCTAAGCTCATCTCTCCTAGAAACGATATCATGAATTTTAAGCAACTTGATCATGAACATGTTGCACAAGCTTGGGAGAGGATGAAATTAATGATACGTAATTGCCCTACACATGGTTTGAATTTATGGATGATTATACCATTTTTTTATGCCGGATTGAATTTTGCTTCTAGAAATCTTTTAGATTCGGCAGCGGGAGGCACTTTTATGGAAATCACTTTAGGAGAAGCTACTAAACTCCTAGATAATATTATGGTTAATTATTCTCAATAGCACACTGAAAGATCTACTAACAAGAAAGGGCATGCGATAGAAGAGATTAATGTTTTGAGTGGAAAGATGGATGAACTTATGAAATTATTTGCTAATAAAAGTGTTTCTTCTGATCCTAATGATATGCCTTTGTCTACTTTGATTGAGAATAATAATGAATCTATGGATGTGAATTTTGTTGGTAGGAATAATTTTGGTAACAATGCGTATAGAGGAAACTTTAATCCTAGGTCGTATCCTTGTAATTCCTCTAATAAAACTTGAGTTGGAAGTTTCTATCCCTAGAAAATTTTATGATGAGTGGTAACCTACTATTAAAATTAAAATTTAAGATCATGAATGCTATGCTTTGTGTGATTTGGGTGCTAGTGTTTCCACGATTCCAAAGACTTTGTGTGATTTGCTAGGTTTCCGTGATTTTGATGATTGCTCTTTAAACTTGCACCTTGTGGATTCCACTATTAAGAAACCTATGGGAAGAATTAATGATGTTCTTATTAATTCAAATAGGAATTATGTTCCCATATATTTTATTATTCTTGACATAGATTGCAATCCTTCACGTCCTATTATTCTTGGTAGACCTTTCCTTAGAACGATTAGTGCAATGATATGAAGGAAGGGAATATTAGATTCCAATTTATGTTAAGGAAAGGTATGGAACACTTCCCTAGAAAGAAAATTAAATTACCATATGAATCTATTATGAGAGCCACTTAGGGATTGCCTACCAAAGATGGCAATACCTAGATCTATCTTCGCTTTTATGCCTAGCCAGGGGCGTTAAACGACCGCGCTTGTTGGGAGGCAACCCAATTTTATATTTATTCCATGCTTTTTGATCCTGTTTAGTAATAAATAATTTATATAGCCTCTGTTTTGTTTGTGTTTTTTGTGTTTTATTAGTGTTTGTGCCAAGTAGAACCGTTGGGAAGACTTGGGGAAAGTCTTTTTGATCTTGCTGTAAAAAACAGACACTTTAGCGCTCACGAGAATTGCTGCCATTTTTATTTCGGAAGTGATATTTAGTTAATTATTTTTTAAGATGATTAATAGATAAATTAATCACGTCCAGCAATTTATTTTAGAATTTTTGGGGTTCCATAACTTGCGTTAGCTACAGATTACTACAGACTGTTCTGTTTTTGACAGATTCTGTTTTTCGTGTGTTGTTTGCTTATTTTGATCAATCTATGGCTAGTAAAATAGTTTATAAACCATAGAGAAGTTGGAATACAGTAGGTTTAACACCAATATAAATAAAGAATGAGTTCATTACAGTACCTTGAAGTGGTGTTTTGTTTTCTTTCGCTAACGGAGCTCACGAGATTTTCTACTTTAAGTTTTGTGTTGTGAAGTTTCCAAGTTTTGGGTAAAAGATTTGATGGATTATGGAACAAGGAGTGGCAAGATCCTAAGCTTGGGGATGCCCATGGAACCCCAAGATAATCTAAGGACACCTAAAAGCCAAATCTTGGGGATGCCCCGGAAGGCATCCCCTCTTTCGTCTACTTCCATCGGTAACTTTACTTTGAGCTATATTTTTATTCACCACATGATATGTGTTTTGCTTGGAGCGTCTTGTATTATTTGAGTCTTTATTTGTTAGTTTGCCACAATCATCCTTGCTGTACACACCTTTTAAGAGAGACACACATGATTCGTAAATTGTTAGAATACTTTACGTGCTTCACTTATATCTTTTGAGTTATATAGTTTTTGCTCTAGTGCTTCACTTATATCTTTTAGGGCACGGTGGTGGATTTGTTTTATAGAAACTATTGTTCTCCCATGCTTCACTTAGATTATTGAGTCCTACAAAACAGCATGGTAATTTGCTTTAATTATGTTAGGCATTCAAGATTAATAAAAAATTTCTTATGAGTGTGCTGAATACTATGAGAAGTTTGATACTTGATAATTGTTTTGAGATATGGAGATGGTGATATTAGAGTCATGCTAGTTGAGTAGTTGTGAATTTGAGAAATTCTTCTGTTGAAGTTTGTGATTCCCGTAGCATGCACGTATGGTGAACCGTTATGTGAAGAAGTTGGAGCATGATTTATTTATTGATTGTCTTCCTTATGAGTGGCGGTCGGGGACGAGCAATGGTCTTTTCCTACCAATCTATCCCCCTAGGAGCATGCGCGTAGTACTTTGCTTCGATAACTAATAGATTTTTGCAATAAGTATGTGAGTTCCTTATGACTAATGTTAAGTCCATGGATACACACTCTCACCCTTCCACCATTGCTAGCCTCTCTAATACCGCGCACCTTTCGCCGGTATCATACACCCACCGTATACCTACCTCAAAACAGCCACCATACCTACCTATCATGCATTTCCATAGCCATTCCGAGAAATATTGCCATGCAACTTTCCACCATTCCGTTTACTATGGCATGATCCATCATTGTAATATTGCTTTGCATGATCATGTAGTTGACATTTTAGTTGTGGCAAAGCCACCATTCATAATTCTTTCATACTTGTCACTCATGCATCATTGCTATCCCGGTATACCGCCAGATGCATTCATCTAGAGTCATAATTTATTCTAGTATTCAGTTGTAATCATTGAGTTGTAAATAAATAGAAGTGTGATGATCATCATTCATAGAGTATTGTCCCAAAAAAAGAAATGCCAAAAAAAAAGAAGGCCCAAAAAATAAAAAGGGACAATACTACTATCCTTTTCCACACTTGTGCTTCAAAGTGGCACCATGATCTTCATGATAGAGAGTCTCCTATGATATCACTTTCATATACTAGTGGGAATTTTTCATTATAGAACTTGGCTTGTATATTCCAATGATGGGCTTCCTTAAAATGCCCTAGGTCTTCGTGAGCAAGCGAGTTGGGTGCACACCCACTTAGTTCTTTTTGTTGAGCTTTCATATACTTATAGCTCTAGTGCATCCGTTTGCATGGCAATCCCTACTCACTCACATTGATATCTATTAATGGGCATCCCCATAGCCCATTGATACGCCTAGTTGATATGAGACTATCTTCTCCCTTTTTGTCTTCTCCACAACCACCATTCTATTCCACATATAGTGCTATGTCCATGGCTCACCCTCATGTATTGCGTGAAGATTGAAAAAGTTTGAGAACACCAAAAGTATGAAACAATTGCTTGGCTTGTCATTGGGGTTGTGCATGATTTAAATACTTTGTGTGGTGAAGATGGAGCATAGCTAGACTATAAGATTTTGTAGGGATAACTTTCTTTGGCCATGTTATTTTGAAGAGACATAATTGCTTAGTTAGTATGCTTGAAGTATTATTATTTCTATGTCAATATTGAACTTTTGTCTTGAATATTTTGGATCTAAATATTCATATCACAATTAAGAGAATTATATTGAAATTATGCCAAGTAGCATTACACATCAAAAATTCTATTTTTATCATTTACCTACTCGAGTACGAGCAGGAATTAAGCTTGGGGATGCTTGATACGTCTCCAACGTATCTATAATTTTTGATTGTTCCATGCTATATTATATTCTGTTTTGGACATTATTGGGCTTTATTATACACTTTTATATTATTTTTGGGACTAACCTATTAACCGGAGGCCCAGCCTAGAATTGCTGTTTTTTGCCTATTTCAGAGTTTCACGGAAAAAGAATATCAAACAGAGTCCAAACGGAATGAAAGCTTCGGGAACGTGATTTTCGGAATGAACATGATCTAGAGGACTTGGACCCTATGTTAAGAAAGCAACCAGGAAGGCAACTTGGACCCTAGAACGTGATTTTCAGAATGAAAGCTCCTCCTATATATACCTACGTACCCCCAAACTACCAGATACGGATCAAAAACCCTAATTCCACCGCCGTAACCTTCTGTACCCGTGAGATCCCATCTTAGGGCCTTTTCCGGAGCTCCGCCGGAGGGGGCATCGATCATGGAGGGCTTCTACATCAACACCATAGCCTCTCCGATGAAGTGCGAGTAGTTTACTTTAGACCTTCGGGTCCAGAGTTGTTAGCTAGATGGCTTCTTCTCTATTTTTGGATCTCAATACAAAGTTCTCCCCCTCTCTTGTGGAGATCTATTCGATGTAATCTTCTTTTGCGGTGTGTTTGTTGAGACATATGAATTGTGGGTTTATGATCAAGTTTATCTATGAACAATATTTGAATCTTCTCTGAATTCTTTTATGTATGATTGGTTATCTTTGCAAGTCTCTTCGAATTATCAGTTTAGTTTGGCCTACTAGATTGATCTTTCTTGCAATGGGAGAAGTGCTTAGCTTTGGGTTCAATCTTGCGGTGTCCTTTCCCAGTGACAGTAGGGGCAGCAAGGCACGTATTGTATTGTTGCCATCGAGGATAACAATATGGGGTTTATATCATATTACATGAGTTTATCCCTCTACATCATGTCATCTTGCTTAAAGCGTTACTCTGTTCTTTTGAACTTAATACTCTAGATGCATGCTGGATAGCAGTCGATGTGCGGAGTAATAGTAGTAGATGCAGGCAGGAGTCGGTCTACTTGTCTTGGACGTGATGCCTATATACATGATCATACCTAGATACTCTCATAACTATGCTCAATTCTGTCAATTGCTCAACAGTAATTTGTTTACCCACCGTAATACTTATGCTCTCGAGAGAAGCCACTAGTGAGACCTATGGCCCCCGGGTCTATTTTCCAGCATATTAATCTTCTGTCAACAAGCTATTTGCTTTTCCGTTTATTTTGCTTTCTTTACTTTGCATCTTTATCATAAAAAATACCAAAAATATTATCTTATCATATCTATCAGATCTCACTTTCGTAAGTGATCGTGAAGGGATTGACAACCCCTTTATTGTGTTGGTTGCGAGGATTTTATTTGTTTTTGTAGGTGCGAGGGACTCGTGCGTGGCCTCCTACTAGATTGATACCTTGGTTCTCAAAAACTGAGGGAAATACTTATGCTACTTTGTTGCATCACCCTTTCCTCTTCAAGGGAAACCCAACGCAGTGCTCAAGAGGTAGCAACTACCCGGCCCCACGGCCTTGTAACATTACCATTGTGCCCCTGGGGGGTTGACCGGTAAACCCCCTAGGAGGCCTCCATGCACGGGGGTGAGAGAGAAAGTAGGTGAAGAGATCCGACCAGTAGAACACACACACACACAGGAAGAGAGCAGACCAAGCCTCAGCCTGCCTTTGTTTCTCCCCAATACAGCTCAAGGAGCAACCCTGTACTGTAATGTATAAACCACACTCGGCAGGACTAGGGGTGTTATCTCTCCGGAGAGCCCCGAACCTGGGTATGTCTTGCATCCCGCGCTCGCTCATGCCGACCTCGCCTATGGAGCCCACCAGTGCCCTCGAGCCTCCTCCTCTCTTTAGCCATCCCATGGCATGTGCCGTGGGCCCACCACGACAGACCAAGAGATCTTTAACCATAGCAATACTAGGTTCAACTTTAATTTGCTCAGGGGGTGTAGGTGTTCTAGCATTACTCTTACGAACCACAGTTGAAGCTTTAGCATGATCCTTTATTCTAACAGGGAAAGGTGGTTTATCAATATAAGCGGTAGGAGCAATAGGATCAACATTATAAGTGATAGTCTTTTCTTCAACTTTAATAGGTTCAACTACTTTTACTTCAATGGGAGGATGATATTTAAACCACTTCTCCTTAGGGAGATCAACATGTTAGCAAATGATTCACAGAAAGAAGCTACTATCTCAGAGTCAAGTCCATATTTAGTGCTAAATTCATGAAAAGCATCGGTATCCATAAAAGATTTAACGCAATCAAACTTAGGTGTTATACCAGACTCCTTACCTTCATCATAAAAGAACCAGTACAAGAAGTATCGAGCATGGAGCGATTATTGAGAGAAAGTCGAGCATAAATTTTTTGAATAATAATATCTCTTGAGAGATCATCATTGGGGCATGAATATAACATTGACTTAAGCCTCCCCCAAGCTTGAGCGATACTTTCTCCTTCGCGAGGCCAATAGACCGACTCCTGCCTGCATTTACTACTATGAACCAGATGCATAGGATAAAACTTCTCATGAAATTCCAATTTCAATCGGTTGTAGTTCCATGATCCAATATCATCACATAGCCTAAACCATGTCAATGCCTTTCCCTTCAAAGATAAAGGGAAGACCTTCTTCTTGATAACATCCTCGGGCATACCTGCAAGCTTAAATAATCCACAAACTTCATCCACATAGATTAGTTGCATATCGGGATGTAATGTTCCATCTCCTGTAAAAGGATTAGTTAGCAATTTCTCTATCATACCCGAGGGAATTTCAAAGTAAACATTTTCAGTAGGTTCAGTAGCAACTCTTTGCTCTACTGGTCGGGGTGAAGATACCCCGAACAAGCTCCTCAAAGGATTATTTTCCATAGTAACAAGTGACAGTAAATTTCAGCACACTATATAAATTTTTCCTTACCAAATTCCACCTACCAAAGGCGCTTCACTCCCCGGCAACGGCGCCAGAAAATAGTCTTGATGACCCACAAGTATAGGGGATCTATCGTAGTCCTTTCGATAAGTAAGAGTATCGAATCCAACGAGGAGCAGAAGGAAATGACAAGCAGTTTTCAGTAAGGTATTCTCTGCAAGCACTGAAATTATCGGTAATAGATAGTTTTGTGATAAGGTAATTCATAATGGGTAACAAGTAATAAAATTAAACAAGGTCTAGTAAGGTGGCCCAGTCCTTTTTGTAGCAAAGGACAAGCCTGGACAAACTCTTATATAAAGGAAAGCGCTCCCGAGGACACATGGGAATTATCATCAAGCTAGTTTTCATCATGCTCGTACGATTCACATTCGTTACTTTGATATGTGGGTGGACCGGTGCTTGGGTACTGCCCTTGCTTGGACAAGCATCCCACTTATGATTAACCCCCCTCGCAAGCATCTGCGACTACAAAAGAAGATATAAGGTAAACCTAACCATAGCATGAAATATATGGATCCAAATCAGCCCCTTATGAAGCAACACATAAACTAGGGTTTAAGCTTCTGTCAATCTAGCAACCCATCATCTACTTACTACTTCCCAATGCCTTCCCCTAGACCCAAACAATGGTGAAGTGTCATGTAGTCGACGTTCACATAACACCACTAGAGGAAAGACAGCGTACATCTCATCAAAATATCGAATGAATACCATATTCACATGACTACTTATAGCAAGACTTCTCCCATGTCCTCAGGAACAAACGTAACTACTCACAAATCATATTCATGTTCATAATCAGAGAGGTATTAATATGCATAAAGGATCTGAACATATAATCTTCCATCGAATAAAACAACTAGCATCAACTACAAGGAGTAATCAACACTACTAGCAACTCACAGGTGCCAATCTAAGGTTTTGAGACAAAGATCGAATACAAGAGATGAACTAGGGTTTGAGAGGAGATGGTGATAGTGAAGATGTTGATGGAGATTGACCCCCTCCTGATGAGAGGATTGATGGTGATGATTTCCCCCTCCCAAAGGGATGTTTCCCCGGCAGAACAGCTCTACCGGAGCCCTAGATTGGTTCCGCCAAGGTTCCGCCTCGAGATGGCAGCGCTTCATCCCGAAAGCTTTTTACTGATGTTTTCCAGGGCAAAAGACACCTTATACCAGAAGATGGGCATCAAGGGTCTGCCGGGTGACCCACGAGGCAGGGGGCACGCCCAGGGGGTAGGGCCCACCCTCCACCCTCATGGACGGTGGGTGGCCCCCCTCTGGTGCTTTCTTCGCCCAATATTTTTAATATAATCCAAAACTGACTTTCGTGGAGTTTCAGGACTTTTGGAGTTGTGCATAATAGGTCTCTAATATTTGCTCCTTTTCCAGCCCAGAATTCCAGCTGCCGGCATTCTCCCTCTTCATGTAAACCTTGTAAATTAAGAGAGAAAATGCATAAGTATTGTGAAATAATGTGTAATAACAGCTCATAATGCAATAAATATCAGTATAAAAGCATGATGCAAAATGGACGTATCAGTTATCACACCCGATCATCACGTGGTGTCTCGGCACGACGAACTGTACTAACGGTGCATACTCAGGGAGAACACTTATACCTTGATATTTAGTAAGAGATCATCTTATAATGCTACCGCCGTACTAATCAAAATAAGATGCATAAAGGATAAACATCACATGAAATCAAAATAGGTGATATGATATGGCCATCATCATCTTGTGCCTTTGATCTCCATCTCCAAAGCACCGTCATGATCACCATCGTCACCAGCTTGACACCTTGATCTCCATTGTAGCATCGTTGTCGTCTCGCCAACTATTGCTTCTACGACTATCGCTACCGCTTAGTGATAAAGTAAAGCAATTACATGGCGATTGCATTTCATACAATAAAGCGACAACCATATGGCTCCTGCCAGTTGCCGATAACTGTTACAAAACATGATCATCTCATACAACAATTTATATATCATCACGTCTTGACCATATCACATCACAACATGCCTTGCAAAAACAAGTTAGACGTCCTCTACTTTGTTGTTGCAAGTTTTACGTGGCTGCTACGGGCTTCTAGCAAGAACCGTTCTTACCTACGCATCAAAACCACAACGATTTTTTGTCAAGTGTGTTGTTTTAACCTTCAACAAGGACCAGGTGTAGGCAAACTCGATTCAACTAAAGTTGGAGAAACAGACACCCGCTAGCCGCCTGTGTGCGAAGCACGTCAGTAGATCCAGTCTCATGAACACGGTCATTTAATGTTGGTCCGGGCCACTTCATCCAACAATACCGCCGAATCAAAGTAAGACGATGTTGGTAAGCAGTATGACTACTATCGCCCACAACTCTTTGTGTTCTACTTGTGCATATGACATCTATGCATAGACCTGGCTTGGATGCCACTATTGGGGAATGTAGTATTTCAAATTTTTTACCTACGATCACGCAAGATCTATCTAGGAGATTCATAGCAACGAGCGGGGAGAGTGTGTCGATGTACCCTCGTAGACCGAAAGCGGAAGCATTTAGTAACGCGGTTGATGTAGTCGAACGTCTTCGCGATCCAACCGATCCAAGCAGCGAACGTACGGCACCTTCGCGTTCAGCACACGTTCAGCTCGATGACGTCCCTCGAACTCTTGATCTAGTTGAGGCCAAGGGAGATTTCCGTCAGCACGACGGCGTGGTGACGGTGATTATGAAGTTATCGGCGCAGGGCTTCGCCTAAGCACTACGACGATATGATCGAGGTATGTCACTGTGGAGGGGGGCACCGCACATGGCTAAGAGAAGACTTGGCGTGCCTTTGGGGTGCGCCAGGTGTGGGGAGTCCTACTAGGACTCCCTATTCCAAGTAGGATTCCCTCTCCTTTTTCCTTTTTCGGAATAGCAAAGAGGGAAAGAGAGGAGGAGTAGGAGAGGGAAAGGGGCGCCACCCCACCCATTGTCCAATTCGGATTCGCAAGGGGGGCGCGCGCCACCTCCTTGGCCGGCCATCTCTCCTCTACTAAGGCCCATGAGTGGCCCATTAATTTCCCAGGGGGGGTCCGGTAACCCTGGTACTCCGAAACTTATCCGATACTTCCCGAAACCATTCCATTGTCCGAATATAACATTCCAATATATGAATCTTCACCTCTCGACCATTTTGAGACTCCTCGTCATGTCCGTGATCTCATCCGGGACTCCAAACAAACTTCGTTCATAAAATCACATAACTCATAATACAGATCGTCATCGAACGTTAAGCGTGCTGACCCTATGGGTTCGAGAACTATGTAGACATGACCGAGACACATCTCCTGTCAATAACCAATAGCGGAACCTGGATGCTCATATTGGATCCTACATATTCTATGAAGATCTTTATCGGTCAAACTGTATAACAACGTACGTTGTTCCCTTGTCCATCACATCACATCATTCTCTAATGATGTGACCCCGTTCATCAAATGACAACACATGTCTATGGCTAGGAAACATAGCCATATTTGATTAACGAGCTAGTCAAGTAGAGTCATACTAGGGACACTCTATTTGTCTATGTATTCACACATGTACTAAGTTTCCGGTTAATACAATTCTAGCATGAATGATAAACATTTATCATGATATAAGGAAATATAAATAACAACTTTATTATTGCCTCTAGGGCATATTTCCTTCAGACTTAGTTGCACGGCTACATCACACACGTGCAGCCTAGGCGTTACCAGCCTCCCTCGAAGGCCTCGATGTTGACGACCTCTTCGACGACGAGCAGGAATTTAGCTTGGGAATGCTGATATGTCTCCAACGTATCTATAATTTTTTAAATGTTATTATATTACCATGTTTGTATGCTTTCTATATCAATTTATATTATTCTCTGGACTAACCTATTAATTTAGTGTCCAATGTCAGTTTCTATTTTTTGTATGTTGTTTTTTTTGATAGAAAATCCATACATATGAAGGTCCAAACATGACATAACTTTTTGACGAATTTTTCTACATAAGAGACCGTAGAATTTTTGGGAGGTGGCTGGAAGACCTACTATGAGGGGGCCACAAACCAGGGGGCATGCCCTAAGTTCCATAAGCCAAGAGGCGCACCCTATGGGCCAGGCTTGTGGGCCCCCTGCTGCTCCTTTTGCCAAATTCTTGGCCTATAAATAGACATATATTACAAAACCCTCGGAGCGAGACCCGAAACAATTTTATCGCTGCTGCAAGCCTCTGTTCCAAAGTGATCCCATCTGAAGCCCCGTTCTGGTACTTTGCTGGAAGAGGAATCATGGGGGAGGCCATCGTCATCAACCTTGTTTCCTCCATGATGATGTGTGAGTAGTTCTTTGAGGACCTACGGATCCATAGTAGTAGCTAGATCTCTCTCTCTCTCTCTCTTGATCTCAATACAATGATCTCTTTGGAGATCCATCCGATGTAATTCATGTGGTGTGTTTGTTGGGATCCGATGAATTGTGGATTTATGATTAGATTTCTCATTGAATTTATTTGAATCTCTTGAAGTTTCTTTGTTGTGTAATTTTATAGCTATGTATTGTTATAGGGTGGAACCCTAAGATGGATCTTTCATGAATTGGAGGGGAATCCCCAAGAACAAGAAGAACACGAAGGGGGAAACACAAGAGGAACACTCATCCAGTCACACATACACTAGACTAACAAACACATGAGATTCACAAGGTACAAGAATAGTCAAAGGGAAACAAGATGCATGGTAAAGTTCATCTCAAATCCAAAGGACATGAGGTCTTGATGATCTAGATAGATCCTTCCTACAAGGAGGTCTTGAATCCCTAGGGATCTTCTCCAAAGGAGGCCTTGAACTCCAATGGAGTCTCTCTCTCTCTCTCTCAAGAGGAGGAATCACACAAGGGGAGGTACCTGAGCTAAGCTCTAATGTCTAGATATATTCTTAGCTGAATCTAAATGGAGGAGGGGAAGGAGTATATATAGTCCTAGGCAAAGAGAGTGATAAGTGGGGGCCAAATGGTAATACAAGGGAAAAGCCCACTGAGGGAGTCCTGGACTAAGGGGTCCTCGAGCATCCGGCCTGTTAGCCATGGGCCCAACTGATGGGCTGTGAAGATACGAAGACCGAAGACTGCACCTGTGTCCGGATGGGACTCTCCTTGGCATGGAAGGCAAGCTTGGCAACCAAATATGTAGATTCCTTTCTTTGTAACCGACCTTGTGTAACCCTAGATCCTCCCGGTGTCTATATAAACCGAAGGACTTAGTCTGGAGGAGAGAGATTCATTACCATAGTCATATAGGCTAGGCTTTTAGGGTTTAGCCATTATGATCTCGTGGTAGATCAACTCTTGTAATACTAATATTCATCAAGATCAATCAAGCAGGACGTAGGGTACTACCTCCATAGAGAGGAACCGAACCTGGGTAAACATCGTGTCCCCTGTCTCCTATTACCATTGACCTTAGACGCACAGTTCGGGACCCCCTACTCGAGATCCACCGGTTTTGACACCAACATTGGTGCTTTCATTGAGAGTTCCACTGTGCCACCCCTAAAAGGTTTGATGGCCCCTTCAATCATCAATAATGACGCTATCCAAGGAGAAACTTTCCTCCCCGGCCAGATCTTCATGCTCGGCGGCTTCGCACTATGGGCCAACTCGTTTGGCCATTAGGAGCATATCGATAGCTATGCCCCTGGTCATCAGGTCAGATTTGGGAGCTTGAACTACATCGCGGACATCCGTGGAGATTTGATATTCACCAGATTCGAGACCGCAGAAACCGCTCCTGGTCACCTCGATGAACATGACCTAAATATGTCATCGGACCGCATCCAGGAGATTTCTCCTGTAATTGCTCTGGCCTTAGATCCGGAGCATACTATGCCATCCAAGGACGGGAGGCTCAACCCCACCACGGAGGCCACAGACTCCGCGGCGTTGGAGCCACACACAGACCTAACCTCGGGTGATATATGTGCCACCGGAACTCCGGACTCGTCTCTGGTCATAAGTTCCGAACCATGTGAGCCCGCGGACGCCGAACTTGACTGTTTATCGATCTTCGAATTCAATGCCACAGACATCTTCCAGCACTCACCTTTGGGCGATGTGCTAAACTCATTAAAGAACTTGTCCTTGGCAGGGGACTCATAGCCGAACTATGTTTGGTTTGAACTAGGGGCTGATGATGGAGAATTTTGCTTCCCACCCACCACCCACTCCATAGCCACTGTCGAGGACTTAACTGACATGCTCGATTACGGCTCCGAAGACATTGAATGTATGGACGACGATGCCGATGAGGAGCAGGGCTAAAACCCGCCGTTTACAGGACATTCGACGGCCACTTCTTCGTATGACGTATACATGGTGGATACACCTAAAGAAACCAACGACGATGACAAAGAAGATCCAGTCGAGGATAAACCTCCTGAGACACAGCCCATACGCCGGTGTCAGCGGCGCCACTCTAAGTCACGTCATGCAAAAGATAGCAATACCGGCACCGGAGCAAACAACACTCCGGACGATGCTGAAGACAATGAAGACCCTGTTGGGGGAATGTCCGAACAGGATGAACGAGAAGACGGGCACCATAGCCCTGATGAACAGACCATACATGAAGACTCGGAGGACAGTAATTATCTTCCGCTCTCCGAGGATGAGGAGAGCCTCGACAACAAGGATTTCATCGTGCCTGAGGAACCTCTCGAGCAGGAGTGCTTTAAACGCCGACTATTAGCCACTGCAAGGAGCCTGAAAAAGAAGCAGCAGCAGCTTCAAACTGACCAAAACCTGCTCAATGATAGATGGACAGACATCCTAGCAGCCGAAAAATACGGCCTCAAGCGCACAACCAAGGGTTACCCGAAGCGCAAATTGCTACCTTAGTTTGATGAGGAGGCGCTGGAACCTGTACCACGCGGTCGGGACAATGCAGCTAACCAACCACCACGCGGTCGGGATAAAGCGGCAGCTCAAGCCGAACAACAGCCTGCCTCACCCTAATGAAAAAACAGAGATAAAATAGCTCAGGGTCATACATACGACCCTCGGCAGGACCTGGAGAGTAGAGCAGAACATACTAGAGTGATCTACGGATCGCGAGGATGTGCCTCGACATGCAACGTTGGTTACCTATTTGGACGTGACAAGTCTAGTCATGCCCGGGCCGAAAACCGCAGACGGACTCCATCTAAGCTACGTTGCGACGTGGCCCAATATAGAGGCGCCACACACCTACTCTGCTTCACTAACGAAGTAATGGAGCATGAATTCCCAGAAGGGTTTAAACCCATGAATATCGAATCATATGATGGAACAACTGATCCCGCGGTATGGATCGAGGATTTTCTTCTCCATATTCATATGGCTCGTGGAGATGACCCTCATGCCATCAAATACCTCCCACTAAAACTCGAAGGACCAGCAAGGTACTGGTTAAATAGTCTGCCTGAAAACTCTATTGACAACTGGGAGGATCTGGAAGACGCCTTCCGTGACAACTTCCAAGGTACTTATGTCTGGCCACCAGATGCCGATGACTTCAGTCACATTGTCCAGCAACCCGGAGAGTCAGCTAGGAAGCTCTGGACTAGGTTCTTAGTTAAAAATAACCAAATCGTCGACTGTCCGGACGTGAAACCCCCAGCGGCCTTCAAGCACAGCGTCCGGGACGAGTGGCTCGCTCGCCACCTCGGTCAAGAAAAACCAAAATCCATGCCAGCCCTTACCGCTCTGATGAACCGCTTTTGCACGGGAGAAGACAGGTGGCTTGCTCGTAGAAGCAACAATGCCAGTGATCCGGGCACTTCTGAAGTCCGGGACAACAATGGCAAACCACAAAGCAGTAAAAACAAACACCGCAATGATAACGAAAGAACGCATGACACAACGGTCAACGCCGGATTCAGCAGCCCCAAATCCGGTCAACGGAAAAAGCCATTCAAGGCAAACAGAGACGGATGATACGTCTCCAACGTATCTATAATTTTTGATTGTTCCATGCTATTATATATTCTGTTTTGGATGTTTAATGGGCTTATTTAAACACTTTTATATTATTTTTGGGACTAACCTATTAACCCGGAGCCCAGTGCCAGTTTCTGTTTTTCCTCGTGTTTCAGTGTTTCACAGAAAAGGAATATCAAACGAAGTCCAAACGGAATGAAACCTTCGGGAGAGTTATTTTTGGAACGGAAGCACTCCAGAAGACATGGAGTGTATGTAAGGGAAGCAATGAGGAAGGCACGAGGCAGGGGGCGCCCACACCCCGCTGGGCGCGCCCTCCACCCTCGTGGGCCCCTCGTGGCTCCTCTGACCGACTTCTTTCGCCTATATATATCAATATACCCTAAAACCATCAAAGAGTAGAATAGACCGGGATTTCTGCTGCCGCAAGCCTCTGTAGCCACCAAAAACCAATCGAGACCCTATTCCGGCACCCTGCCGGAGGGGGGAACCCTCACCGGTGGCCATCTTCATCATCCCGGCGCTCTCCATGACGAGGAGGGAGTTGTTCTCCCTCCGAGCTGAGGGTATGTACCAATAACTATGTGTTTGATCTCTCTCTCTCTCTCTCTCTCTCTCGTGTTCTTGAGGTGGCACGATCTTGATGTGTTGCGAGCTTTGCTATTATAGTTGGATCTTATGATGTTTCTCCCCCTCTACTCTCTTGTAATGGATTGAGTTTTCCCTTTGAAGTTATCTTATTGGATTGAGTCTTTAAGGATTTGAGAACACTTGATGTATGTCTTGCGTGGGATACCCGTGGTGACAATGGGGTATTCTATTGATTCACTTGATGTATGTTTTGGTGATCAACTTGTGGGTTCCTCCCATGAGCCTGTGCATAGGGGTTGGCACACGTTTTCATCTTGACTCTCCGGTAGAAACTTTGGGGCACTCTTTGAAGTACTTTTGTGTTGGTTGAATAGATGAATCTGAGATTGTGTGATGCATATCGTATAATCATACCCACGGATACTTGAGGTGACATTGGAGTATCTAGGTGACATTAGTGTTTTGGTTGATTTGTGTCTTAAGGTGTTATTCTCGTACGAACTCTATGATAGATCGAATGGAAAGAATGGATTCATGTTATTTTACTATGGACTCTTGAATAGATCGATCAGAAAGGATAACTTTGAGGTGGTTTCGTACCCTACCATAATCTCTTCGTTTGTTCTCCGCTATTAGTAACTTTGGAGTGACTCTTTGTTGCATGTTGAGGGATATTATGTGATCCAATTATGTTATTATTGTTGAGAGAACTTGCACTAGTGAAAGTATGAACCCTAGGCCTTATTTCCTAGCATTGCAATACCGTTTGTGCTCACTTTTATCATTAGTTACCTTGCTGTTTTTATATTTTCAGATTACAAATACCCATATCTATCATCCATATTGCACTTGTATCACCATCTCTTCCCAAACTAGTGCACCTATATAATTTACCATTGTATTGGGTGTGTTGGGGACACAAGAGACTCTTTGTTATTTGGTTGCAGGGTTGTTTGAGAGAGACCATCTTCATCCTACGCCTCCCACGGATTGATAAACCTTAGGTCATCCACTTGAGGTAAATTTGCTACTTTCCTACAAACCTCTGCACTTGGAGGCTCAACAACGTCTACAACAAGAAGGTTGTGTACTAGACATCAAGCTCTTTTCTGGCGCCGTTGTCGGGGAGGTTAGCGCTTGAAGGTATATCTTTAGATCTTGCAATCGAATCTTTTTGTTTCTTGTTTTAGCACTAGTTTAGTTTATAAAAGAAACCTAAAAATGGAATTAAGGCTATCTCATATGCTTCTTCTTTTTAATGTCTTTCGTGAAAATAAGGATTCCGATAATTGTGCCAAAGTGTTAGAAGAAGAATGCATTAAAATGTTTGGCACTAAATGTTTGTATGATGAGCATGATTGCAATGTTATTAGTATGAATTCCTTGAATATCCATGATGCTAATGATATGCAAAGCCACAAGCTTGGGGATGCCATGTTTGATGAAGATGATATTTTTTGTCCCCCAAGTTTTGATGAGCAAATTTATTTTGATGAGTTCACAACAGTACCTAAGTGGTGATTTATTTTCTTGTACTAACGGAGCTTACGAGTTTTCTGTTAAGTTTTGTGTTGTGAAGTTTTCACGTTTTGGGTAAAGATTTGATGGACTATGGAATAAGGAGTGGCAAGAGCCTAAGCTTGGGGATGCCCAAGGCACCCCAAGGCAATATTCAAGGACAACCAAGAGCCTAAGCTTGGGGATGCCCCGGAAGGCATCCCCTCTTTTGTCTTCGTTCATCGGTAACTTTACTTGGAGCTATATTTTTATTCACCACATGATATGTTTTTTTCTTGGAGCGTCAATTTATTTTGTTAGGATTTTCTTGATGTTATTTAGAAAAATGTTTTGCATCTTTCATTTCAATAAAAGTGGCATTGATAGCCTTTACTATGCCTATTTTACAAGTCCACATGTTGCTGTTTGAAAACAGAAAGTTTACCACTGTTGCAAAAATTCCTTAGAGAAGTTAGAATGTGATTAAATGTTGAAAACTTTTTAATAATAAGCTCTGATAAATTTACTACAGTGGGAATTTTCTTTCATAATTTTTGGAGGTAGGGAAGTATGGATCTTGCTGCACTCTTTACAGTTTTTCCTGTTTAGGCAGATTGCTGTTATGTTTGCATTGTTTGCATATGTTTGCTTCTTTAATGATTCTATTTGAGGATAGGACTATTAAATATTCAGAGGCATTTAGTATGCAATGTTGAATAATAATTTTAGTGATTTTCTACAGTAGAGTATGATAAGGTTTTTGCATTGGTTTATACTAACTTATCTCACGAGTCCTTGTTGAGTTTTGTGTGGATGAAGCTTTTGAGATTTAGGGAGACCGTGATATGAGAGGAGTTAAGGAGACACAAAATCTCAAAGCTTGGGGATGCCCAAGGAATCCCAAGATAATATTTCAAGAAGTCTCGAGCGTCTAAGCTTGGGGATGCCCCGGCTGGCATGCCACCTTTCTTCTTCAACAACTATCGGTTAGTTTCGGTTGATCCTAAGTTTTTGCTTCTTCACATGATGTTTTCCATTCTTAGAATTTCATTTTACTTTGTTTTGCTTGCTGTTTGAATAAAATATCAATATCTGAAATTATTAAATGGGAGAGTCTTCACATACTTGCATAATTATTCAACTACGCATTGATCTTCACTTATATCTTTTGGAGTAGTTTGTCATTTGCTCTAGTGCTTCACTTATATGTTTTTAGAGCACGATGGTGGTTTTATTTTGAAGGAATAGATGAACTCTCATGCTTCACTTATATTATTTTGAGAGTCTTTGGAACAGCATGGTAATTTGCTTTGGTTATGAAATTAGTCCTAAATATGATGGGCATCCAAGAGGGATATAATAAAAACTTTCATATAGAGTGCATTGAATACTATGAGAAGTTTGATACTTGATGATTGTTTTGAGATATGAGGATGGTAATATTAGAGTAATGCTAGTGAGTAGTTGTGAATTTGAGAAATACTTGTGTTAAAGTTTGTGATTCCCGTAGCATGCACATATGGTGAACCGTTATGTGATGAAGTCGGAGCATGATTTATTTATTGATTGTCTTCCTTATGAGTGGCGCTCGGGGATGAGCGATGGTCTTTTACTACCAATCTATCCCCCTAGGACCATGCACGTAGTACTTTGTTTCGATAACTAATAGATTTTTGCAATAAGTATGTGAGTTCTTTATGACTAATGTTGAGTCCATGGATTATACGCACTCTCACCCATCCACCATTACTAGCCTCTCTAGTACCACGCAACTTTCGCCGGTACCATAAACCTACCATTTACCTTCCTCAAAACATCCACCATACCTACCTATTATGGCATTTCCATAGCCATTCCGAGATATATTGCCATGCAACTTACCACCATTTCGTTTACTATGACACGCTTCATCATTGTCATATCGCTTTGCATGATCATGAAGTTGACATCGTATTTGTGGCAAAGCCACCGTTCATAATTCTTTCATACATGTCACTCATGAGTCATTGCACATCCCGGTACACCGCCGGAGGCATTCACATAGAGTCATATTTTGTTCTAGTATGGAGTTGTAATTCTTGAGTTGTAAGTAAATAAAAGTGTGATGATCATCATTATTAGAGCATTGTCCCATGTGAGGAAAGGATGATGGATACTATGATTCCCCACAAGTCAGGATGACACTCCGGGTGAAAAAAAAGAAAGGCCAAAAAACAAAAAAAATTGAGAGAAAAAGAGAGAAGGGGCAATGCTACTATCCTTTTACCACACTTGTGCTTCAAAGTAGCACCATGATCTTCATGATAGAGAGTCCCCTATGTTGTCACTTTCATATACTAGTGGGAAATTTTCATTACGCTCCGTTTGGATGTTTGCATTCGAAGCCTTGGCATTGCCTTGGGTTGAATACCAATATCACATGATATTGGTATTGAGACTAAATGCCAATATTTTTGTTTGGATGTTTAGATATTCAGACCACGGACTTGATAATGAGGTTGAACTATTGAATGTCAAATGATATGAGGAGTTCATCGGAGAGAGAGATGAGAAGGACTGCTATCTGCTTCATGAGTGGCCTCCAGGGACGGATGTTGACCTATGGCTGGCCTAGAAGGACCAGTCCAGGAAGAGGACTTCGAGCGAGGTGTCGTCCTTGCAGTACCTGAAAAGTGGCGGCACAACGGCGGTGTCTGGGTAGCCGGCCGTCGAGGTGCAAGGCGAGGCCTCGGGTAGACGGCGTCGAGGTCCGGGACGCGGACCGAGTAGCCGGCGAGCAGCTGCAGGATCCCCCATTATGTGAACAGGATCCCCACCCAGGATGCACAGAAGAGAGAGATGAGAGTGAACTGCTCTACCGGGAGGAAGAAAAAGGAAAGAGAAGTACGGCGGGGCAGGAGGGTGCACTGGTTGTTGGACAAGAGGAGGGCTGGATGGGCTACCCGCGCCGCCACCGTTCCTAGGGCATACGCGGGCGAGACCTCCTTTCTCGGGCAGTTGAGCATTATCCCGAATACCCAACGATGTCAAGCACGTAGGCTCTGAATTGGGCTGGGAGCTTATTGCCTTTGGAACGGGTCACTCAATATCCAGCCCGAATGCCACGGTTGAATGCCAGGAACAACCAAACGCTGGTATTCGGGATATTCGGCCGAGATGAATGCCAATACTCAATACTAGGCCCAAATGCAAACATCCAAACATAGAGTTATAGAACTTGGCTTGTATATTCCAATGATGGGCTTCCTCAAAATGCCCTAGGTCTTCTTGAGCAAGCGAGTTGGATGCACACCCACTTAGTTTATTTTTGAGCTTTCATACACTTATAGCTCTAGTGCATCTGTTGCATGGCAATCCCTACTCACCCACATTGATATCTATTGATGGGCATCTCCATAGCCCGTTGATACGCCTAGTTGGTGTGAGACTATCTTCTCCCTTTTTGTCTTCTCCACAACCACCATTCTATTCCACCTATAGTGCTATGTCCATGGCTCACGCTCATGTATTGCGTGAAGATTGAAAAGGTTTGAGAACATCAAAAGTATGAAACAATTGCTTGGCTTGTCATCAGGGTTGTGCATGATTTAAATATTTTGTGCGATGAAGATAGAGCATAGCCAGACTATATGATTTTGTAGGGATAGCTTTCTTTGGCCATGTTATTTTGAGAAGACATGATTACTTTGTTAGTATGCTTGAAGTATTATTATTTTTATGTCAATATTAAAATTTTGTCTTGAATCTTATGGATCTGAATATTATTGCCACAATAAAGAGAATTACATGGATAAATATGTTAGGTAGCATTCCACATCAAAAATTCTGTTTTTATCATTTACCTACTCGAGGACGAGCAGGACTTAAGCTTGGGGATGCTTGATACGTCTCCAACGCATCTATAATTTTTGATTGTTCCATGCTATTATATATATATTCTTTTTTGGATGTTTAATGGGCTTATTTAAACACTTTTATATTATTTTTGGGACTAATCTATTAACCCAGAGCCCAGTGCCAGTTTTTGTTTTTCCCTTGTTTCAGTGTTTCGCAGAAAAGGAATATCAAATGGAGTCCAAACGAAATGAAACCTTCGGGAGAGTTATTTTTGGAACTGAAGCAATCCAGAAGACTTGGAGTGTACGTAAGGGAAGCAATGAGGAAGGCATGAGGCAGGGGGCGCGCTCACCCCCTGGGCGCGCCCTCCACCCTCGTGGGCCCCTCGTGGCTCCTCTGACCGACTTCTTTCGCCTATATATATATATCAATATAACCTAAAACCATCAGAGAGCATAATAGATCGGGAGTTCCGCCGCCGCAAGCCTCTGTAGCCACCAAAAACCAATCGGGACCCTGTTCCGGCACCCTGCCGGAGGGGGGAACCCTCACCGGTGGCCATCTTCATCATCCCTGCGCTCTCCATGACGAGGAGGGAGTAGCTCTCCCTCAGAGCTGAGGGTATGTACCAATAACTATGTGTTTGATCTCTCTCTCTCTCTCTCGTGTTCTTGAGGTGTCACGATCTTGATGTATCGCGAGCTTTGCTATTATAGTTGGATCTTATGATGTTTCTCCCCCTCTACTCTCTTGTAATGGATTGAGTTTTCCCTTTGAAGTTATCTTATCGGATTGAGTCTTTAAGGATTTGAGAACACTTGATGTTTGGCTTGCGTGGGATACCCGTGGTGACAATGGGGTATTCTATTGACTCACTTGATGTATGTTTTGGTTATCAACTTGTGGGTTCCTCCCATGAACCTATGCATAGGGGTTGGCACACGTTTTCGTCTTGGCTCTCCGGTAGAAACTTTGGGGCACTCTTTGAAGTACTTTTGTGTTGGTTGAATAGATGAATTTGAGATTGTGTGATGCATATCATATAATCATACCCATGGATACTTGAGGTGACATTGGAGTATCTAGGTGACCTTAGGGTTTTGGTTGATTTGTGTCTTAAGATGTTATTCTAGTACGAACTCTATGATAGATCGAATGGAAAGAATAGCTTCATGTTATTTTACTACGGACTCTTGAATAGATCGATCAGAAAGGATAACTTTGAGGTGGTTTCGTACCCTACCATAATCTCTACGTTTGTTCTCCGCTATTAGTAACTTTGGAGTGACTCTTTGTTGCATGTTGAGGGATAGTTATGTGATCCAATTATGTTATTATTGTTGAGAGAACTTGCACTAGTGAAAGTATGAACCCTAGGCCTTATTTCCTAGCATTGCAATACCGTGTGTGCTCACTTTTATCATTAGTTACCTTGCTGTTTTTATATTTTCAGATTACAAATATCCATATCTATCATTCATATTGCACTTGTATCACCATCTCTTCGCTGAACTAGTGCACCTATACAATTTACCATTGTATTGGGTGTGTTGGGGACACAAGAGACTCTTTGTTAGTTGGTTGCAGGGTTGTTTGAGAGAGACCATCTTCATCCTACACCTCCCACGGATTGATAAACCTTAGGTCATCCACTTGAGGGAAATTTGCTACTGTCTTACAAACCTCTGCACTTGGAGGCCCAACAATGTCAACAAGAAGAAGGTTGTGTAGTAGACATCAACGAACCATCCAATTTGGACAAGGTATTGGACCAGCCCTACCAGATTCTTAGCCACCCCGACAAACCAGCTAATCATACCAACAGAAGCTGTTGGGTCTTCAAACAGGCCGGCAAGTTAAATATCGAACATAAGGGGAAGAGGCCTCCCGGCGACTGCAACGACGAAGAAACTCGCCAACCAAACACGTGCATATTATGACTGCCCCAAAAACATACCTTGTGCCTCGTCAAGTCACATGTTGATAAGCGTGATATCATTATCTGCCTCATCAATCTTGTGTTGCAAATCCGCAACCTCTGTAGTCCGGGCAGTTACCGGCGAGGTCACAACATGTGTACCAATTAATCAAATTATTTCCTGGGCATATCTTTTTATCCTCTGATCGCCTCCCTTGGAAAGCCAATCAGAGTCTCAGGGGCTACTATCTATACACATGTGTATTATGTGAATAAAACACAATTGAACATATTACAGTACAAACCGCGAAGCCTCTTAGCAGGCCCACGAAGGCCTCATTCAATACGCTTTTCGCAGACATGACCTTTTCAACCACCGTCGCATCAAGGTACGATGTTCCTCTGAGACGGACGCCTGTCGCAACATGTTCGTCAATATATCCGGTGCCTCTGGGTCTCCGGAAGCTATTGTAGGAGTACGACCTCCCTTTGAAGGGATCCGTTTATTCGTATCCGGCTATAGACCGGACTGTTCGGGGCCTTCATTGTTGGTCCCCGGACCCTGGGCCACCGAAGTATCACCTTCGGGTAGTGTCTTCGTCATACCTCGCACCACTTGTTGATCAGGGGAGACCCTCCACGACGACACCTCGAAGTCGTCCGCCCTATTGGGCGAGGAGACCGGTGGAGGCATCTCGCTTTCCATCATCTCCGGGAGAAGATCCCCCGAGGAGGAGGACTGTTGAAGAAGATTGCGTGTCGATCTACAAAAAACATATATTCTAGACGTTACAAGAAAGGAACGGGACATGTTTAAAACACCCTTGTTCACTTACAATTTGGTCTGAGGCTTGTCCTCATCGTAGGACTGTGCGATAACGTCGTTCTCCAAACCCGAGCAACCCGAAAGAGGCATCTTGCCTCGCTTAGGAGCCTTTTCCTCCCAATCTTTGAAAGCGACCCTTTTCTTCCCATGGAGGGAAGAGATGTTGACTTCCCCTTCATTTTTGTCTTCGGACAATGGGATCTTGATTCCCCTAGACACAAATTCTGATACACCTTCGGGATGAAGGCCATCTTTGGCCCTCCTTCTCTCCGCCTTGTCCTCCTTCACAGGCATATGGTATGGTGTCGGGGCCAGCATCCTTGTTAATACGGGATCCGCTGAGCCTTCGGGAAGGGGGGGCGAACATCTGATTAGTTATGCTTTCTTTATCCAGCCCTGAAAGAAGATAGTTTGCTCAGTAATGCATTACGGAATACTTAAAAACAAAGTGTTTGGAAGTCAAGTGCTTACCGGGGTGTCCGGACGGTTGCAGTCAAGGCCTGTGTCATCAGTGGTGTCCGGCCAATATTTTTGTTTCCCGAAAAACAACTTCCACATCCCTTTGTCTGTAATGCCGAAGAAGTGATGGAGGGTTCATGGTCCTTCCGGATTAAACTCCCACATGCGGAGAGGCCTGCGCTGGCATGGCAGAGTTCGGTGGACTAGCATTACTTGACTCACATTGACAAGATCGATGTCCTTCTCAAGGAGGATTTGGATGCGGCTATGTAGAGGCTGCACTTCATCAACTGATCCCAGTCCAGCCCCTTATTGATCCATGATGCAAACTATAATGGAGGGACAGAACGGAACGCATGTAGAGCTGCCCACTTGGTACTATGGGGTTCCATGACGTAAAACCACTCTCACTGCCATTGGTTGGAAGTTTTGATGGAAGAGCCTTTTGGCCAGAGAGTGTTGGTAAGCTTGCTCACTACAGCACCGCCGCACTCCACCTGTTCCCCGTTGACCACCTTTGGCTTCAGACTAAAGGTCTTGAGCCATAAGCCGAAGTGTGGGGGGATTCGGAGGAAGGCCTCGCACGTAATGATAAACACCGAGAAGTGGAGGAAAGAATCTAGCGCTAGATCCTGAAAATCTAGTCCATTATAAAACATCAGCCCCCATATGAAGGAGTGAAGAGAAAACCCTAGCCTTCGAAGGAAGTGAGAGAGGAATACGACCCTCTCACCAGATCTGGGGGTAGGAATAACCTGTCCTTGAGCAGGAAGCCGGTGGTGGATCTCCGCGGTCAGGTATCTGGCCACCCGAAGCTTCGCAATATCCTCCTCTGTAACAGAGGAAGCCACCCATCGGCCTCGGGGGCTGGGTCCGGACATGATGGGGAAGCTTGAAGCAACAAAGTCGAACCTTGGGTGCTAGAAATCGAGGTTGGAAAGGCTGAGGGGAGCTTTGAGGTAAAAAGACAGCCCTTGGTTCCTTTATAAAGGCAGCGGGTATTGAACACCTCCTCCTGAGCCTGAAAACATGCCTATTCCTAAGGAATCTTTCCAACAGAACGGTTGGGTTACCCACGCTCGTATTGATGAGAAACCCGCAATAAGGGGACACGGTCTCTTCTTCGACAGAACGTGCCAATAGCAACCACGCCTCGAAACATGGAACGGTGGGACATGAAACGGTTCGAAATAAATAACCGGGCGAGCCTAACGTCACGTTATAAAAATTGTCAGAAGATTGGACTCATGAAATACTATACTCTCTACAGTTGTGGTACTTATGTTACAGGTCCGGACACGTTCAATATGTCTGAAGACTATCTTGGAGTTCGGAAGGAGGAACCTGCCTTGCAATGCCGAAGACGGACCTGCGCGCCAGGTATCTTGTCATTGAAGCCAGGTTCAGGGGCTACTGAGGGAGTCCTGGACTAAGGGGTCCTAGGGTGTCCGGCCTGTTAGCCATGGGCTGGACTAATGGGTTGTGAAGATACGAAGACCGAAGACTGCACCCGTGTCCGGATGGGACTCTCCTTGGCGTGGAAGGCAAGCTTGGCGACCAAATATGTAGATTCCTTTCTTTTTAACCGACCTTGTGTAACCCTAGATCCTCCCGGTGTCTATATAAACCGAAGGACTTAGTCCAGAGGAGAGAGATTCATTACCATGATCATACAGGCTAGGATTTTAGGGTTTAGCCATTACGATCTCGTGGTAGATCAACTCTTGTAATAATCATATTCATCTAGATCAATCAAGCAGGACGTAGGGTATTACCTCCGTAGAGAGGGCCCGAACCTGGGTAAACATCGTGTCCCCTGTCTCCTGTTACCATCGACCTTAGATGCACAGTTCGGGACCCCCTACCCGAGATACGCCGGTTTTGACACCGACACCCGCAGCAACACACAGGGGGCCCCGTGTGCACGGGGTAAGTGGAGCATGAAGGAAATATGCCCTAGAGGCAATAATAAAGTTGTTATTTTATATTTCCATACGTCATGATAAATGTTTATTATTCATTGTAGAATTTTATTAACCGGAAAATTGATACATGTGTGGATACATAGACAAAACATTGTGTCCCTAGACAAAACTTGATACATGTTTAAAATGGAACTAGAAAGCAACTTGTTGGAAGTAATACATTTTGATGTGTGCAGTCCAATGAGTGCTGAGGCATGTAGTGGATATTGTTATATTCTTACTTCACAGATGATTTGAGTAGATGTTGAGTATATTTACTTGATGAATCATGAGTCTGAATTATTGAAAGGTTCAAGTAATTTCAGGGTGAAGTTGAAAGATCGTCATGACAAGAGGATAAAAGATCTATGATATGATCATAGAGATGAATATCTGAATTACGAGTTTGGCACAGAATTAAGAAATTGTGGAAATTGTTTCACAACTAATACAGCCTGGAACACCATAGTGTGATGGTGTGTCCGAACATCATAACTGCACCCTATTGGATACGATGCATACCATGATGTCTCCTATCGAATTACCACGATAGTTTATGGGTTAGGCATTAGAGACAACCACATTTACTTTAAATAGGGAACCACGTAATTCCGATGAGATGACACCGTATGAACTATGGTTTAGAGAAACCTAAGCTGTCATTTCTTAAAAGTTTGGGGCTGCGACGCTTATGTGAAAAACTTTCAGGCTGATAAGCTCGAACCCAAAGCGGATAAATGCATCTTCATAGGACACCCAAAACAGTTGGGTATACCTCCTATCTCAGATCCGAAAGCAATAAGGGATTGTTTCTAGAATCGGGTCCTTTCTCGAGGAAAAGTTTCTCTCGAAGGAATTGAGTGGGAGAATGGTGGAGACTTGATGAGGTTATTGAACCGTCACTTCAACTAGTGTATAGCAGGGCACAAAGAGTTGTTCCTGTGGCACCTACACCAATTGAAGTGGAAGCTTATGATATTGTTCATGAGACTTCGGATCAAGTCACTCCCAAACCTCGTAGGATGACAAGGATGCGTACTACTTCAGAGTGGTACGTAATCCTGTCTTGGAAGTCATGTTGCTAGACAACAATGAACCTACGAGCTATGGAGAAGCGATGGTGGGCCCGGATTCCGATAAATGGCTCAAGGCCATAAAATCCGAGAGAGGATCCATGTATGAAAACAAAGTGTAGACTTTGGCAGAACGGCTCGATGGTCGTAAGGCTATTGAGTACAGATGGATTTTAAAAGGAAGACGGACAATGATGGTAAGTATCACCATTAAGAAAGCTCGACTTGTCGTTAAGATTTTTTTTCCAACAAGTTCAAGGAGTTGACTATGATGAGACTTTCTCACTCGTAGCGATGCTAAGAGTCTGTTGGAATTATATTAGCGACTATTGCATTATTTATGAAATCTTGCAGATAGGACGTCAAAACATTGTTTCCTCGACGATTTTCTTGAGGAAAGGTTGTATGTGATACAACCGGAAGGTTTTGTCAATCCTGAAAGATGCTAATAAGTATGCAAAGCTCCAGCAATCCTTCTAAGGACTGGAGTAAGCATCTCGGAGTTGGAATGTATGCTTTGATGAGATGATCAAAGATTTTGGGTGTATACAAAGTTTATGAGAAACTTGTATTTCCAAAGAAGTGAGTGGGAGCACTATAGAATTTCCGATGAGTATGTGTTGTTAACATGTTGTTGATCGGAAATAATGTAGAATTTCTAGAAAGCATGCAGAGTTATTTGAAAAGTGTTTTTCAATGGAAAGCCTGGATTAAGCTACTTGAACGTTGAGCATCAAGATCTATAAGGATAGATCAAAAAGCTTAATGGTACTTTCAAATGAGCACATACCTTGACATGATCTTGAAGGTGTTTAAGATGGATCAGTCAAAGAAGGAGTTCTTGCCTGAGTTGTAAGGTATGAAGTTAAGACTTAAAGCTCGACCACGGCAGAAGAAAGAGAAAGGACGAATGTCCTCCCCTATGCTTTTGTCATAGGCTCTATACGGTATGCCATGCTGAGTACCGCACCTAATGTGTGCCTTGCCACATGTCTGGCAAGACGGTACAACGGTGATCCAGGAGTGGATCACTAGATAGCGGTAAAAAATTGTCCTTGGAGTAATAAGGACATGTTTCTCGATTATGGAGGTGATAAAGAGTTCGGCGTAAAGGGTTACATCGATGCAATCTTTAACACCTATCCGAATGACTCTAAGTAGCAAACCGGATACGTATAGTGGAGCAACCATTTGGAATAGCTCCAAGTGGAGCGTGGAAGCAGCATTTATAATATGACCTAGAGATTTGCAAAGTACATACAGATCTGAATGTTGCAGACCCGTGGACTAAAACCTCTCTCACAAGCAAAACATGATCAAACCCAGAACTCATTGAGTCTTAATCACATGATGATGTGAACTAGTTTAGTGACACTAGTAAACTCTTTGGATGTTGGTCACATGGCGATGTGACCTGTGAGTGTTAATCACATGACGATGTGAACTAGATTATTGACTCTAGTGCAAGTGGGAGACTGTTGGAAATATGCCCTAGAGGCAATAATAAATTAGTTATTATTATATTTCCTTGTTCATGATAATCGTTTATTATCCATGCTAGAATTGTATTGATAGGAAACTCAGATACATGTGTGGATACATAGACAACACCATGTCCCTAGTAAGCCTCTAGTTGACTAGCTCGTTGATAAATAGATGGTTATGGTTTCCTGACCATGGACATTGGATGTCGTTGATAATGGGATCACATCATTGGGAGAATGATGTGATGGACAAGACCCAATCCTAAGCCTAGCACAAAGATCGTGTAGTTCGTATGCTAAAGCTTTTTCTAATGTCAAGTATCATTTCCTTAGACCATGAGATTGTGCAACTCCCAGATACCGTAGGAATACTTTGGGTGTGCCAAACGTCACAACGTAACTGGGTGTCCATAAAGGTACACTACAGGTATCTCCGAAAGTGTCTGTTGGGTTGGCACGAATCGAGACTGGGATTTGTCACTCCGTGTAAACGGAGAGGTATCTCTGGGCCCATTCGGTAGGACATCATCATAATGTGCACAATGTGACCAAGGAGTTGATCATGGGATGATGTGTTACGGAATGAGTAAAAGAGACTTGCCGGTAACGAGATTGAACAAGGTATTGGGATACCGACGATCGAATCTCGGGCAAGTACAATACCGCTAGACAAAGGGAATTGTATACGGGATTGATCGAATCCTCGACATCATGGTTCATCTGATGAGATCATCGTGGAACATGTGGGAACCAACATGGGTATCCAGATCCTGCTGTTGGTTATTGACCAGAGAACGTCTCGGTCATGTCTGCATGGTTCCCGAACCCGTAGGGTCTACACACTTAAGGTTCAATGACGCTAGGGTTATAAAGGAAGTTTGTATGTGGTTACCGAATGTTGCTCGGAGTCCCGGATGAGATCCCGGACACCACGAGGAGTTCCAGAATGGTCTAGAGGTAAAGATTTATATATGGGAAGTCCTATTTTGGTCACCGGAAAAGTTTCGGGTTTTATCAGTAACGTACCGGGACCACCGGGAGGGTCCCGGGGGTCCACCAAGTGGGGCCACCTGCCCCGGAGGCTTGCATGGGCCAAGAGTGGGAAGGTACCAGCCCCTGAGTGGGCTGGTGCGCCTCCCACAAGGCCCAAGGCGCAGTTAGGAGGAGAAGGGGGAAACCCTAGGCGCAGATGGGCCTAAGGCCCACCCTAGGGCGCGCCCCCTTCTCCCCCTCTTGGCCGCTCCCCTCCATCCCATCTAGGGCTGCCGCCCCCTTAGGGGTGGGAACCCTAGAGGGGGCGCACCCTCCTCCCCTTCTCCTATAAATAGTGGGGGCTTTGGGCTGCCCAAGACACACGATTTGATCTCTCCCTGGCGCAGCCCTACCTCTCTCCTCCTCGTCTCTTGCGGTGCTTGGCGAAGCCCTGCTGGAGTACCACACTCCTCCTCCACCACCATGCCGTTGTGCTACTGCTGGATGGAGTCTTCCTCAACCTCTCCCTCTCTCCTTGCTGGATCAAGGCATGGGAGACGTCACCGGGCTGTACGTGTGTTGAACGCGGAGGTGCCGTCCGTTCGGCACTAGGATCTCCGGTGATTTGGATCACGACGAGTACGACTCCTTCAACCCCGTTCTCTTGAACGCTTCCGCATAGCAATCTACAAGGGTATGTAGATGCACTATCCTTCCCCTCGTTGCTGGTTTCTCCATAGATAGATCTTGGTGACACATAGGAAAATTTTGATTTTCTGCTACGTTCCCCAACAGTGGCATCAAGAGATAGGTCTATTGCGTAGTTTCTATGCACGAGTAGAACACAAAGTAGCTGTGGGCGTTGATTTTGTTCAATATGCTTACCATTACTAGTCCAATCTTGATTCGGCGGCATTGTGGGATGAAGCGGCCCGGACCGACCTTACACGTACTCTTACGTGAGACTGGTTCCACCGACTGACATGCACTAGTTGCATAAGGTGGCTAGCGGGTGTTTGTCTCTCCCACTTTAGTCGGATCGGATTCGATGAAAAGGGTCCTTATGAAGGGTAAATAGCAATTGGCATATCATGTTGTGGTTTTTGCGTAGGTAAGAAACGTTCTTGCTAGAAACCCATAGCAACCACGTAAAACATGCAAACAACAATTAGAGGATGTCTAACTTGTTTTTGCAGGGTATGCTATGTGATGTGATATGGCCAAGAAGAATGTGATGAATGATATGTGATGTATGAGATTGATCATGTTCTTGTAATAGGAATCACGACTTGCATGTCGATGAGTATGACAACCGGCAGGAGCCATAGGAGTTGTCTTTATTTATTGTATGACCTGCGTGTCATTGAACAACGCCATGTAATTACTTTACTTTATTGCTAACCGGTAGCCATAGTAGTAGAAGTAATAAGTTGGCGAGAAACTTCATGGAGACACGATGATGGAGATCATGATGATGGAGATCATGGTGTCATGTCGGTGACAAGATGATCATGGAGCCCCAAGATGGAGATCAAAGGAGCTATATGATATTGGCCATATCATGTCACTATTATTTGATTGCATGTGATGTTTATCATGTTTATGCATCTTATTTGCTTAGAACAACGGTAGTAAATAAGATGACCCCTCATTAAAATTTCAAGAAAGTGTTCCCCCTAACTGTGCACCGTTGCGACAGTTCGTTGTTTTGAAGCACCACGTGATGATCGGGTGTGATAGATTCTAACATTCACATACAACGGGTGTAAGACAGATTTACACACACGAAACACTTAGGTTGACTTGACGAGCCTAGCATGTACAGACATGGCCTCATAACACAAGAGACCGAAAGGTCGAGCATGAGTCGTATGGTAGATACGATCAACATGAAGATGTTCACCGATGATGACTAGTCCGTCTCACGTGATGATCGGACACGGCCTAGTTGACTCGGATCATGTAATCACTTAGGTGACTAGAGGGATGTCTATCTGAGTGGGAGTTCATAAGATGAACTTAATTATCCTGAACATAGTCAAAAGGTCTTCGCAAATTATGTCATGGCTCGCGCTTTAGTTCTACTGTTTAGATATGTTCCTAGAGAAAATTTAGTTGAAAGTTGATAGTAGCAATTATGCGGACTAGGTCCGCAAACTGAGGATTGTCCTCATTGCTTCATAGAAGGCTTATGTCCTTAATGCGCCGCTCAGTGTGCTGAGCCTCGAACTTCGCCTGTGGATGTTGCGAACATCTGACATACACATTTTGATAACTACGTGATAGTTCAGTTAAACGGTTTAGAGTTGAGGCACCAAAGACGTTTTGAAACGTCGCGAAACATATGAGATGTTTCGAGGGCTAAAATTGGGATTTCAGGCTTGTGCCCACGTCAAGAGGTATAAGACCTCCGACGATTTTCTTAGCCTACAAACTAAGGAGAAAAGCTCAATTGTTGAGCTTGTGCTCAGATTGTCTGAGTACAACAATCATTTGAATCGGGTGGGAGTTGATCTTCCAGATGGGATATTGATGTTTCTCCGAAGTCATTACCACCAAGCTGCTAGAGCTTCATGATGAACTATAATGTATCAGGGACATATATGATGATCCTTGAGATATTCGCGATGTTTGACACCACAAAAGTAGAAATCAAGAAGGAGCATCAATTGTTGATGGTTGGTAAAACCACTAGTTTCAAGAAGGGCAAGGGCAAAAAGGGATGCTTCATGAAACGGCAAATCAGGTTCTACTCTAGTGAAGAAACCCAAGGTTGAACCCAAACCTGAGACTAAGTGCTTCTGTAATAAGGGGAACAGCCACTGGAGCAGAATTACCCTAGATACTTGGTAGATGAGAAGGCTGTCGATAGAAGTATATTGGATATATGTTATGTTAATGTGTACTTTACTAGTACTCCTAGTAGCACCAGGGTATTAGATACCGGTTCGGTTACTAAGTGTTAGTAACTCGAAACAAAAGCTACGGAATAAATGGAGACTAGCTAAAAGGTGAGATGACGATATGTGTTGGAAGTATTTCCAAGGTTGATCAAATATCATACGCTCCCTCTACCATCAAGATTGGTGTTTGCGTTGAGCATAGACATGATTGGATTATGTCTATCGCAATACGGTTATTCATTTAAGGAGAATAATCGTTACTCTATTTATTTGAATAATACCTTCAATGGTCTTGCACCTAAAATGAATGGTTTATTGAATCTCGATCGTAGTGATACACATGTTCATGCCAAAAGATATAAGATAGTAATGATAGTACCACCTACTTGTGGCACTGCCATGTAAGTCATATCGGTATAAAACGCATGAAGAAGCTCCATGTTGATGGATCTTTGGGCTCACTCGTTTTTGAAAAGTTTGAGACATGCAAACCATGTCTATTGGTGTATATGCATGAAGAAACTCCATGCAAATGGACCGTTTGGACTCACTTGATTTTTGAATCACTTGAGACATGCAAATCATACCACATGGGCAAGATGACTGAAAGCCTCGTTTTGAGTAAAATGGAACTAGAAAGCAACTTGTTGGAAGTAATACATTTTGGTGTGTGCAGTCCAATGAGTGCTGAGGCATGTAGTGGATATCGTTATGTTCTTACTTCACAGATGATTTGAGTAGATGTTGAGTATATTTACTTGATGAATCATGAGTCTGAATTATTGAAAGGTTCAAGTAATTTCAGGGTGAAGTTGAAAGATCGTCATGACAAGAGGATAAAAGATCTATGATATGATCATAGAGATGAATATCTGAATTACGAGTTTGGCACAGAATTAAGAAATTGTGGAAATTGTTTCACAACTAATACAGCCTGGAACACCATAGTGTGATGGTGTGTCCGAACATCATAACTGCACCCTATTGGATATGATGCATACCATGATGTCTCTTATCGAATTACCACGATAGTTTATGGGTTAGGCATTAGAGACAACCACATTTACTTTAAATAGGGCACCACGTAATTCCGATGAGATGACACCGTATGAACTATGGTTTAGAGAAACCTAAGCTGTCATTTCTTAAAAGTTTGGGGCTGCGATGCTTATGTGAAAAACTTTCAGGCTGATAAGCTCGAACCCAAAGCAGATAAATGCATCTTCATAGGACACCCAAAACAGTTGGGTATACCTCCTATCTCGGATCCGAAAGCAATAAGGGATTGTTTCTAGAATCGGGTCCTTTCTCGAGGAAAAGTTTCTCTCGAAGGAATTGAGTGGGAGAATGGTGGAGACTTGATGAGGTTATTGAACCGTCACTTCAACTAGTGTATAGCAGGGCACAAAGAGTTGTTCCTGTGGCACCTACACCAATTGAAGTGGAAGCTTATGATATTGTTCATGAGACTTCGGATCAAGTCACTCCCAGACCTCGTAGGATGACAAGGATGCATACTACTTCAGAGTGGTACGTAATCCTGTCTTGGATGTCATGTTGCTAGACAACAATGAACCTACGAGCTATGGAGAAGCGATGGTGGGCCCGGATTCCGATAAATGGCTCGAGGCCATAAAATCCGAGAGAGGATCCATGTATGAAAACAAAGTGTAGACTTTGGCAGAATGGCTCGATGGTCGTAAGGCTATTGAGTACAGATGGATTTTAAAAGGAAGACGGACAATGATGGTAAGTATCACCATTAAGAAAGCTCGACTTGTCGTTAAGATTTTTTTGCGACAAGTTCAAGGAGTTGACTATGATGAGACTTTCTCACTCGTAGCGATGCTAAGAGTCTGTTGGAATTATATTAGCGATTACTGCATTATTTATGAAATCTTGCAGATAGGATGTCAAAACATTGTTTCCTCGACGATTTTCTTGAGGAAAGGTTGTATGTGATACAACCGGAAGGTTTTGTCAATCCTGAAAGATGCTAATAAGTATGCAAAGCTCCAGCAATCCTTCTAAGGACTGGAGTAAGCATCTCGGAGTTGGAATGTATGCTTTGATGAGATGATCAAAGATTTTGGGTGTATACAAAGTTTATGAGAAACTTGTATTTCCAAAGAAGTGAGTGGGAGCACTATAGAATTTCCGATGAGTATGTGTTGTTAACATGTTGTTGATCAGAAATAATGTAGAATTTCTAGAAAGCATGCAGAGTTATTTGAAAAGTGTTTTTCAATGGAAAGCCTGGATTAAGCTACTTGAACGTTGAGCATCAAGATCTATAAGGATAGATCAAAAAGCTTAATGGTACTTTCAAATGAGCACATACCTTGACATGATCTTGAAGGTGTTTAAGATGGATCAGTCAAAGAAGGAGTTCTTGCCTGAGTTGTAAGGTATGAAGTTAAGACTTAAAGCTCGACCACGGCAGAAGAAAGAGAAAGGACGAATGTCCTCCCCTATGCTTTTGTCATAGGCTCTATACGGTATGCCATGCTGAGTACCGCACCTAATGTGTGCCTTGCCACATGTCTGGCAAGACGGTACAACGGTGATCCAGGAGTGGATCACTAGATAGCGGTCAAAAATTGTCCTTGGAGTAATAAGGACATGTTTCTCGATTATGGAGGTGATAAAGAGTTCGGCGTAAAGGGTTACATCGATGCAATCTTTAACACCTATCCGAATGACTCTAAGTAGCAAACCAGATACGTATAGTGGAGCAACCATTTGGAATAGCTCCAAGTGGAGCGTGGAAGCAGCATTTATAATATGACCTAGAGATTTGCAAAGTACATACAGATCTGAATGTTGCAGACCCGTTGACTAAAACCTCTCTCACAAGCAAAACATGATCAAACCCAGAACTCATTGAGTCTTAATCACATGATGATGTGAACTAGTTTAGTGACACTAGTAAACTCTTTGGATGTTGGTCACATGGCGATGTGACCTGTGAGTGTTAATCACATGACGATGTGAACTAGATTATTGACTCTAGTGCAAGTGGGAGACTGTTGGAAATATGCCCTAGAGGCAATAATAAATTAGTTATTATTATATTTCCTTGTTCATGATAATCGTTTATTATCCATGCTAGAATTGTATTGATAGGAAACTCAGATACATGTGTGGATACATAGACAACACCATGTCCCTAGTAAGCCTCTAGTTGACTAGCTCATTGATAAATAGATGGTTACGGTTTCCTGACCATGGACATTGGATGTCGTTGATAATGGGATCACATCATTGGGAGAATGATGTGATGGACAAGACCCAATCCTAAGCCTAGCACAAAGATCGTGTAGTTCGTATGCTAAAGCTTTTTCTAATGTCAAGTATCATTTCCTTAGACCATGAGATTGTGCAACTCCCGGATACCATAGGAATACTTTGGGTGTGCCAAACGTCACAACGTAACTGGGTGTCCATAAAGGTACACTACAGGTATCTCCGAAAGTGTCTGTTGGGTTGGCACGAATCGAGACTGGGATTTGTCACTCCGTGTAAACGGAGAGGTATCTCTGGGCCCATTCGGTAGGACATCATCATAATGTGAACAATGTGACCAAGGAGTTGATCATGGATGATGTGTTACGGAATGAGTAAAAGAGACTTGTCGGTAACGAGATTGAACAAGGTATCGGGATACCGACGATCGAATCTCGGGCAAGTACAATACCGCTAGACAAAGGGAATTGTATATGGGATTGATCGAATCCTCAACATCATGGTTCATCCGATGAGATCATCGTGGAACATGTGGGAACCAACATGGGTATCCAGATCCTGCTGTTGGTTATTGACCAGAGAACGTCTCGGTCATGTCTGCATGGTTCCCGAACCCGTAGGGTCTACACACTTAAGGTTCAATGACGCTAGGGTTATAAAGGAAGTTTGTATGTGGTTACCGAATGTTGCTCGGAGTCCCGGATGAGATCCCGGACGTCACGAGGAGTACCGGAATGGTCCAGAGGTAAAGATTTATATATGGGAAGTCCTGTTTTGGTCACCGGAAAAGTTTCGGGTTTTATCGATAACGTACCGGGACCACCGGGAGGGTCCCAGGGGTCCACCAAGTGGGGCCACCAGCCCCGGAGGCTTGCATGGGCCAAGAGTGGGAAGGGACCAGCCCCTGAGTGGGCTGGTGCGCCTCCCACAAGGCCCAAGGCGCAGTTAGGAGGAGAAGGGGGAAACCCTAGGCGCAGATGGGCCTAAGGCCCACCCTAGGGCGCGCCCCCTTCTCCCCCTCTTGGCCGCTCCCCTCCATCCCATCTAGGGTTGCCGCCCCCTAGGGGTGGGAACCCTAGAGGGGGCGCACCCTCCTCCCCTTCTCCTATAAATAGTGGGGGTTTTGGGCTACCCAAGACACACGATTTCATCTCTCCCTGGCGCAGCCCTACCTCTCTCCTCCTCGTCTCTTGCGGTGCTTGGAGAAGCCCTACTGGAGTACCACACTCCACCACCACCACGCCGTTGTGCTGCTGCTGGATGGAGTCTTCCTCAACCTCTCCCTCTCTCCTTGCTGGATCAAGGCATGGGAGACGTCACCGGGCTGTACGTGTGTTGAACGCGGAGGTGGCGTCCATTCGGCACTAGGATCTCCGGTGATTTGGATCACGACGAGTATGACTCCTTCAACCCCGTTCTCTTGAACGCTTCCGCATAGCAATCTACAAGGGTATGTAGATGCACTCTCCTTCCCCTCGTTGCTGGTTTCTCCATAGATAGATCTTGGTGACACGTAGGAAAATTTTGAATTTCTGCTACGTTCCCTAACATAAAGAGACCTGCCAGTAACGTGATTGAACTAGGTATGAAGATACCAACGATCGAATCTCGGGCAAGTAGCATACCGATGACAAAGGGAATAACGTATGTGGGAACCAATATGAGCATCTAGGTTCCTCTATTGGTTATTGACCGGAGAGGTGTCTCGGTCATGTCTACATAGTTCTCGAACCTGTAGGGTCCGCACGCTTAATGTTTGATGACGATTTTATATTATATGAGTTATGTGATTTGGTGACCGAATGTTGTTAGGAGTCCCAGATAAGATCACAAACATGACGAGGAGTCTCGAAATGGTCGAGAGATAAAGATTCATATATAGGACGATAGTATTCGGGCACCGGAATTGTTCTGGGGGTACCGGGTACGCATCGGGTCACCGAAAG